>NC_134805.1:38057364-38079864 GCF_046742065.1 Oratosquilla oratoria | reverse complement strand
CTATAACTTATTGAAAAAAAAAATGATTAAAGGAATGACTTTAATATATTTCAAATGTGCTCGCTTTCTACACATTCACGCGTAAAGTAATGAATGTGTAGTAATTCTTCTTTTTACTTATAGTTACTTATAGTTAGTATATGTCATTCTTCTCCTTATTGTATATGTTTATTGTATATGTAATACTCCTTTATTGTATATGTTATTATGTAGTACTTAATCTCAATATACAGTACATGTAGTACTTAATCTTAATTATAGTAGATGTTTTATGTATGTGGTCGATGTAGTCATTACATTACGTAACCGCTCTACGTGCGTCGTTAGACCAAATGCACTGAGCTTTGGCGCTGTTGTCACGCCTATATTCCATAGCATTCATGTATTTAGTATAACGTTACCTCTAACCGTTTTGCATGCGAGTGTTTCTCTTACCTTATCATCTTATGTCCTTATGTTATGCATATATATATATATATATATATATATATATATATATATATATATATATATATATATATATAAATATATATATATATGTCTGTATTGTTCTACCTACAAGATCCACCTGGGAACAGATTGCCAGAAGAAGTGGCTCAGAGGTCATGTCCCTACCCTGTGCCAGACCCCCAGCTTACGCGTGTAGACCTACGAAATAAACTCCCGTGATATCTAGCAAACGATGTTTCACTTAACCACAAGTGCATACATTGATATTGTAGAGTATTTAGTGATTAATCCCAACTTACAGGAGAATGCTGAACACAATTAATATTCTTCTGTTCCTCGTTGGTTTTATTTCTACGTGACTCTTCTCTTTGCTGTGATCTTTATTGTCCAAAGAAAACGTAGAAGGAAAAGGATAGAATGATGAAAAACAAAACAAAACAAAAAACAAGAGAGATAAAGAATATAAGCTGAAAGAAGGAAAGGAACACATTGGAGATTAAAATAATGGAGAAACTAAAATAATAAGTAAGGAGATGAGAATAAGTTATGATTAACAGAAGAGAAGAAAAACACGAGGAAGAAAAACGAGAAGAAGAAAAATAAAAAGAAGGAAAAGAAGACGGAGGAGGAGAACTCGGAGAGGGAAAAAATAGAAGACCAAGTCGAAGAAGAAGGAGAAAAAGGAAAAGAAAAAGGAGGTGGAGGAGGAGGAGGAGGAGGAGGAGAAGGAGAAGAAGAAGACGAAGAAGAAGAAGAAAAAGAAGAAGGGAAGGAATATTAATAATAAGATGATCGATGAAAACGAAAAAGACGAAGAAAACGGAGACGAC
Source organism: Oratosquilla oratoria (assembly GCF_046742065.1). Classification (NCBI taxonomy): domain Eukaryota; kingdom Metazoa; phylum Arthropoda; class Malacostraca; order Stomatopoda; family Squillidae; genus Oratosquilla; species Oratosquilla oratoria. The sequence goes on along the minus strand of NC_134805.1, from coordinate 38,078,584 downwards.
GACGAAGAGGAAGCAAAATAGCGATAGTGTATGATTTACCACCACCGTCTTGGACCACGTGTTGGACTCGTGATCGACAGTGATGACCTTCCCGAATGAGAGCTCGGGCTTATATATGGCTCAATTTTTGGGTAATGGTGTGACGTCTCACGCACACACGCACTTACACACACGCACTTACACACACACACACACACACACACACACACACACACACACACACACACACACACACACACACACACACACACACACACACACACACACATAGTTTGCTGATGTAGTGGATATTGTCTGGGACTACTAGCTCAGCGGTACCGAGTTCTATCTCCCACACAAGCACTGGAAAATATCACATCATTACAAGCTATTACTCTCTCCCTTGGGCAAGGATTTATACTCCCTTCCCAATGTATACACACAATTTTACTCATATTTTTATATAAAAAAGTACCAAGAAATCTAGCAGCCAAAATAGTGACAATGAGAATACAAAAGCTGCCATAGGAATAGTTAAGCTCATAAAAAAAATATAATAAAAACAAATAAAAAATAAAAACGAAAAAATATTTTGGGTACAAAAAAAAAAAAAAAAAAAAAAAAATAGGATTGTATAAATTTTTCATAAACAAAATGATAAAACCTCCCGAAAAACAAACAAACAATCAAACAAACAAACAACAGATTTTTTTTTTTTTTTGGAAGGGGGGAAAGGAATTCGCATTTCGAAAGATTCCAAGCCATAGACCAGAGGGAAAAGAGTTCCTGAGCCTCCCAGTAGAATGAAAGAGACAGCCTATCAGTTGACTCTTGGAAAATGTATTTTCATAGCTAGGCGCACACACACACACACACACACACACACACACACACACACACACACACACACACACACACACACACACACACACACACACACACACACACACACACACACACACAAACTTTCGTCGGATGGACGGCGAAGATTGGAGTTCTGAAGAAAAAGTGAAATTTTCGTGGATCTCAACGCAAAGGAAGTACCTTATTGTATTTACAGGGAAGGGGAAAGCTCGTAGTGTAGTGGGAAAGTGAGGAAAAACGAGAAGGGGAGGGATTACTGAGGGAAATGGAAGGAAATGAGGAAGGGGAGGACTTGGTCCAGGAGGCCAGGCGTCTTGTAAACAAGAGAAGGACCGATGATTTTGGTGATGGGATTAACAAAAATGTAAAGACTAGATATATAGATAAGAGCAGCACAATGGAAGGTGAGGATAATGATTTCCAGGGATGCAATGAGGGGGGGGGGCGGATACCAACCTCCCCCGATTAGCAAGACTAGAGGAAAAACTTGAACAAATGACCGAACATTGGGAGAATAGGTTCGGTAACATAGAAAAGATTGCGCAGAGAGTTGAAAAATTGGAAGAACAAGAGAAGGTGAACAAAAACTTAACTAATGAAATAGAAGAATTAAAAAGACAGTTAAAAGAAGTTGTAGAGGAGAATGAAGAATTAAAGAGGAATAATAAAGACAACAAAGAGGCCATAGCAAAAGAAGCACAGGGTTGGAAAAAATCCAAGAAAACAGTTAAGTTGCATTTACTGACATAATTAAACAGCAAATGAAAGAACAAACTGAAGACTCAGTTATTAAAGTGATGAGACATAGGAGTATATACTAAGAGACTTAGCAGATAAAAAGAAATGTATATTTATATTAGGAATGGAAGAGAAACATAACCTAGATAGATCCACAAGAATCAATGAGGAAAAAGAAAAAGTAATCAGTTTACTAGAATTATTTCAGGAAGATGAACCTGAAATCATGAAACAAATTGAAGAGATGTATAGACTCGGAAATGAAAGAACAAACTGAAGAATCAGTTATTAAAGTGATGAGACAGAAGGAGAATATAGTAAGAGACTTAGCAGATAAAAAGAAATGTACAATTATATTAGGAATGGAAGAGAAACATAACCTAAATAGAACCACAAGAATCAACGAGGAAAAAGAGAAAGTAAGCAGTTTACTAGAATTAGTTCAGGAAGATGAACCTGAAGTCATGAAACAAATTGAAGAGATGTATAGGCTCGGAAAGTGTAGTACAGATAAAACCAGACCAATTAAGATTAAATTCAGGTCACAAACGACGGCAGAGAAAATCTTAGCAAAAACAGGGAAACTAGCAGTAAGTGAACAATATAAAAAGGTATGGATAAAAAGAGAAATGAATAAAGAGGAAAGAGAAGAGGAAAAATGAAAAGACATTAAGCTAAGGAAAAAACGAGAAGAGAACAGTCAGAAAAAGAGAAATTTTATTGGAGAGTAGTGAATGTGAAACTAAGGAAATACGACATACTAGAGAAAAACAAAAGGGAAACAGAGAATACAATGGAAGTGGCAGAAAACTAAGAGTGTCTTACACAAATATAGATGGATTGATAACAGGATTGAATGAGCTGAATGATTATCTGAAGGAAAAAGAACCGGACATAATGGTAATTGTAGAAACGAAATTAAAAGGTTCACTACCACCCAACAGTGTGGGAAATGATGCATATAATCATTGGATTAGAAACAGAGAGACAAAGCAAGGGGGTGGAGTTATGTTCCTGACTAAGAAGGATATAAACGTGAGGTGTGTCACATATGGAAAGAATACAGTAGAGATGATTATGATCGAAGTGGAAGACAGAGATAAGAAGAGCAGACAGTTTGTGATAAATTATGTGCCTCCAAAAACAGCCTCGTGGGAAGAGAGTGAACATAAAAGTATGTTAGAAGACACAAGCATAACATTAGATAAGATAATGGAAGATGGAGGAAGAATAGTTATTACTTTAATTGCAAAGAAGTCTGCTGGGAAGAGATGACAGTAAAGGGTGGAGACGGCTCATGGGGAAATGTTCTACTCGAGATGATTATTGACCATACAATGACACAGTGGATACAGGAGAACACTAGGTATAGAAATGAAGAAGAACCATCGAGACTAGACCTAATAATCACATCTGAACCCAGAATAGTGGAAAAGATTGAATATAAAACACCAATAAGTAAAAGTGACCAAATATTGATTGAACTGGAACTAAATGAGGAAAAATACACGAAAAGAAATGAACAAATAAAATAAAAGAATTCTTTCAAAAAGAAAACTGGGAAGGAATATACAAAAAAGAAACAACAGTGGAAGAGAAATAGAATATTTTGACAAAAAATTATAAAAAAGGAGTGGAAAAGTATGTCCCTAGACAAAAACAAGAAAAAGAATATGTAAAGTCCTGGTACAACAGAAGTTGTAGGGAGTTTAAAGACAAAAGAGAAAAAGCTTGGACCAAATTGAAGAAAGACAAAAGACCTGAAATATGGAAAATATATACTTGTTATAGAAATGAATATGTACAAGCGTGCAGAGAGGAAAAGAGAAAATATGAAAAAGATATCATAGAAAAATGTAAAGATCAACCAAAACTATTTTACAGATTTGTAAACAACAAACTGAAAAACAAACAAGATTTGGAGAAATTAAGACAAGGAGGAGTTGAATACACAGAGGAAATAGAAATGGCGGAAATTATGAACAAACATTTTAAATCAGTGTTTACAAGGGAGAACATACAACCTGAATAGATCGAATGGAAAGAGAAAGTCCCTCCTATGAAAGAAATAGAAGTAACAAAGAACGAAATATTGAAACACTTGAGTAATCTTGATGTCAGAAAATCGCATGAACCAGATGAAATAGCAAACTGGATCTTGAAAGAATGCAGGAATGAACTGGCAGACAAAATACATAGCATAGTAAACAGTTTCTTGAAAGAAGGAAAAGTTCCAGAAGATTGGAAAAAAGCAAATATAGTACCTATATATAAAGGGGGAAACAAAGAAGACCCTACCAACTATAGACCAGTCTCTCTAACAAGTACAATGGCAAAAATTTGTGAATGATCAAAAGTAGATGGGTAAAATATTTAGAAAAAAAAACAACGTACTAAATCCAAGGCAATTTGGATTCAGACAAGGACGATCATGCGTCACCAATTTAATATGTTTCTATTCAATGCTAATAAATATAATACAAGAGATGGATGGGTTGATTGTGCATTTCTAGACCTAAAAAAAGCTTTTGACAAAGTATCACATAAGAAGTTGCTTAAGAAATTAGAAACTGAAGGAGGAATACAGGGCAAACTGCTTAAATGGATGGAAGACTTTTTGCAAGAAAGAAAAATGAGAGTAGTGATAAGAGACAAACACTCAAAATGGGATGAAGTAATTAGCGGTGTTCCACAAGGAACAGTTCTAGCCCCAATAATGTTTGCTATATATATTAATGATACGGATGAAGAAATTGAAAGTGATATGAGCTTCTTTGCAGATGAAGCAAAACTATTAAAAAAAGTGAACACGGAAGAAGATTGTGAGTCACTACAGAGTGATCTAAATAAAGTCTGGGAATGGAGTAGGAAGTGAGAGATGGAGTTTTCCAAAAACAGAATAACAGGATCATATAAGTTGGGAGAAGAAAGAATAAAAAAGTAGAAAATGAGAAGGACCTGGGGGTCATTGTTATGAGTAATAATGTCACCTGAGAAACATGTACATAAGATTTCTGGTGAAACTTATAATTTAATAAGAACAATCAAAGTAGCATTTACATACCTCGATGAAGAAATGGTGAAGAAAATTCTAATCACTCTAATAAGACCAAAATTGGAATATGCAGCAACGATGTGGTCACCAAGTACAAAAAAAAAAATGTATAAAAAACTTGAAAGAATACAAAGAGCAATTACAAAATTGACACCAACACTCTCAAAACTATCATATGAAGAGAGACTAGTAAAACTTGAACTACAGACACTAGAGCAAAGAAGAGAGAGAGGAGATTTGATAGCTATTAACAGAATAATAAAAGGCATAGAAATTATTGATAGAGAGAATCTGATAAAATGGGATGACAGAAATACAAGAGGAGACGGAAAGAAAATCAAGAAAGACAGCTATAGAAGAGACCTGAAAAAGAACAGATTTCCTCATAGAGTAATAGACAGTTGGAACAAGTTAGATGAGAAAGTGGTGTGTGCAAAAACAATACATGAATTTAAAAACAGTTTAGATCAAATGAGATATGAAGACGGGACACCACGAGCATAGCTCCCCTTCCCGTAAAATACAACTAGGTAAATACACACACATACACACACACACACACACACACACACACACACACACACACACACACACACACACACACACACACACACACACACACACACACATATATATATATATACATATATCATATACATATACATACAGATATATGTGTGTATATATATATACATATATATATATATACATATATATACATATATACATATATATACATATATATATGTATATATATACATATATATATGTATATATATATATATATATATATATATGTGTGTGTGTGTGTGTGTGTGTGTGTGTGTGATGTATATACCATTAAAACATACACATTCAGTCATCAGTAAATCAATCTAGGTTCTTCTGCCTCTTACAGGAGACTCGGTGGCTTTGAGTATTCTGATTTCTTTGAGCTTTTCTCACCTATGCACATGATCTAAACAAAAAAAGAAAAAAACTGGGGCAGGGTCTTGTGTGATGATCACAGCATTTATCAAAGATAGGGCTCTGAGCTCTCATCCAGAAGGGTAATAGCTGTCGATCATGAGCCCAACACGTGATCTAAGAGCGTAGTGTATCTCAAGAATATATTCTCCTTCATGTAGTCAGACATATTTTTAAAAGCATATTTCAATCTCTTTTCGTAAACTAACCTAATTTAACTTTTTCATTCTCGAAAACGACGATATCCTAAAAAAAAGTATTCATTTTTATCGTCGATAATTCATTACTATTATGAAATGAACACATTTTATTTGATTTATTACCTTGTTTACTTGCCTTGCAAATGTGCTCTTTCGTACCTACACTGCATGCAACTTTTCTCTGCCCAATCCACCACTGTCCCCCCTGCGACTCGATAGCCGATCCTCTTCGAGTATCGGGAAACTCGGTGTTCGAGTATCGGGACACTTGGTGTCGCATTTCATGTTACAACCTCTCTACAGCACGTGTAACATGTACCAACCGCCCACAAGTTCTCAGCACCACCACCACCACAGTAGGTTAGGTTACATTAGGTTTGACTATACTAGATTAGGCGAGGCTAGGATAGACTAGGTCATGCTAGTTTAGGTTAGATTATGCCAGGTTAGTCTAGGTTAGGGTTGGTCTGGTTAGCTTACGAAAAGCTAGGTTAGCCTAGGCTACGCCAGGCTAGGTTAGGTTAGTCTAATCTAGGTTAGGATAGATTAGGTTAGGCTAGGTTAGTTTAGTTTACGCTAGGCTAGGTTAGGTTAGTCTATGCTAGGTTAGGATAGATTAGGTTAGGCTAAGTTAGTTTAGTTTACGCCAGGCTAGGTTAGGCAAGGCTAGGTCAGGATAAGTTAGTTTAGATTAGGTTAGGTTAGTCTACGCTAGGTTAGGATAGGCTAGGTTAGGTTAGGTTAGTCAAACGTTAGGCTTGGTTAAGTTAGATTGAGTTAGGTTACTTTACACAAGGCTAGGTTAGGCAGGGCTAGGTCAGGGTAGGTTAGTTTAAATTAGGTTAGCTTAGCCTGTGCTAGGTTAGGATAGGTTAGGTTAGGTTAAGCTAGGTTAGGCTTGGTCAGATTAGATTAGGTTAGGTTAATCTACGCTAGGTTAGGTTAGGCTAGGCTACGTCAGATTAGGTTAGGTTAGATTAGGTTAGTTTAAAAGAAGTTAGGATAGGTTAAGTTAGACTAGTTTAGGTTATAGTAGGTTAGGTTATTTTACGCATGGCTAGGTAAGGCTAGGCTAGGTTAGGCTAGGTTAGGTTAATCTACGATAGGTTTGGATAGGTTGCATTAGATTAGGGTAGGTTAGGTTATATTAGGTTAGGTTAGTTTACGCTAGGATAGGCCAGGTTTGGTTAGGGTAGGTTAGTCTACGCTAGGCTAGGATAGGCTAGGTTTGGCTAGGCAAGGTTAGCGCTGGGCTTCTGAAGTCGGGAAAGGGACCTTTTGGCAAATTATGTCATTTTTGCTGATCCTTATGAGGTCTCGTGGATTTGCCTGACCTGACCTTCCTGCCTTATCGAAGATGCCCTCTCCGGGCCAGTTCGACGGAGCCGTAGCGTTTGAAATCCTAAGACCAAAATAAGAGAAGAAACGGACGTCTTCCCGTTTTTTATTTATTTATTTTCATTTTTTTATAAGGAATTGCTAAAGAGGTCAAACGCGCCGGTTCAAATCTTGAAAAACTTGGCCACGGGACAAAGGTCTGGAAAGACTTTCGCTTTGGGCAGTGGTCCTTAAGGCAAAACCAGAGTCTTCTCGGGAAGCGTTGTCCTCATGAGCCTGACCTATGGAGTTCGTGACATCGAACCGAAGTCGGGGCGGATTCTCTGGGTCCCTTTCAGTGTTCCTGATGGTTTGGAAAAATGGGGCTCAATCTCATTACTCTCTGGTCACTTACCTCCTAAATGTCTCGTAACAATTATTTCATTATTCCACACTCCTTATTCCTAATTCTGTCATACACGAGTTCCTCTTTTTTTTTCCCTTTCTATTCCCACTTTTTTTTTGGTCTGACCTCACCCTGAGTTCTTAAATCCCCTTTCCTCTAGGCTCGAAATACTAATCCCGCTCATTCCTTTTTTTTTAATCCCTCCAACTTTGTCTCCCCTTCGCCCCATCTCCTTCACCACCTCGTCCCCTCTCTTTCCGTTCTCATCTCCTCTCTTCCTTCTCTTATTCCTCCTCCTTCCTCTCTTCCCGTTCTCCCCTCCTCTCTTCCTTTTCATCCTCCTCTTCTTACTCCTCCACCCCCCGCCCTTCACCCCTGTTTCGTCGAGTACATGACCGCAGAACGTGGTCGCATTTTCCGCGCCATTACACGCGCGACACCCGAGCCAGCGAGGCACCTCGTCGTCGCCGCCGCCGCCGCAGTCGCTGGCCAGCTGGCGCGCGCGACCACTCTGCGGCACGCAAGCAGATCATCCCCCTCTCCTCCTCCGCCTCCTCCTCCTCCCCCTCCTCGTCCTCCTCCTGCTGCTCCTTTTCCTTCTTCTCATGAAGCCTCTTCTCTCCGCCCTCTTTTAAAGTGAGATGACGAAAAAATGAAGAAGAAAAAAGACAAGAGTAAGAGGAAGAGAAAAAGGAAGAAGACCAATAAGAGAAATAGGAAAGATGGAGAAGATAAAACAGGGAGATGAAAAAGAAGATGAAGAGGAAATTGAAGACGATAATGATGGTGGTAATGACGATGAAGAGGGAAAGTAAGATGATGATGACGATGATTCAACAAAGATATCCTCTTCCATCTCCCCTTCCTCCCCCATACTCTTGAGCACATCGGTGATATGACTTTTTTCTGCGACGTCGACCGACCGGACGTCGGTGTCAACGCCGTCGACGTCTTTGGGTCGAGAACCTCCTCCGAGGGCGTTGTGTCGCGGGCAAGAACCTCGGAAGGGTCTTCATCCTCCTTCGGAGGCTAAACCAGAGATACAGTCGTGCACGTTCGAAGAGCATACGTAGAGACAGACAAACTTATAGGCAACATAAAAATCCTTGCACAAATATACGTATATATAAATATATATATATATATATATATATATATATATGTGTGTGTGTGTGTGTGTGTGTGTGTGTGTGTGTGCGTGAACCACACACACACACACACACGACTCGGTGACGCGGTTGATAGAGAACTGGACTGTCAGCACGGAGGTGCGTCAGCACCTAGTTCGAATCCTGCCCAGGGCTGAAATTATTTCGGTATCGCTGCGCTTCGGGTCGTTACTCCGACTCTCGTGGGCGGGGAGTTGGGTGTGTGTGTGTGTAAGGTCATAGCATTACCCATAGATCGGTCATACGAGCTCTGAGCTCTCTTCCGGGAGGGAAATAGCTGTCGATCACGAGTCCAACACGTGATCAAAAAGACCAAGGTGAATACACGGGAGGAAAATAGCCTTTCCGGGAGGGAAATAGCTGTCGATCACGAGGCCAACCCGTGATCCAAAGAACAAGGTGAATCACACATGCAGAAAAGGAGAAGACGTGGAGAAATCCCTTCGGGCTGCGTCACTTTATTTCTCACACATACTCCTTCACCCCCCATCCCTCCACCCATTCCACCTCATGCATCATAGCATCATCCATACACAACCATTCTCCATTCACCCCTATCTTCTGTCCTCTCCCGTCCTTCCTCAACAGACATTCCCCTCTTTCCCAATGCCCCTTTTACCCCATCCCTTCATCTCATCCTAGGCTGACCCCTCATGTTCACTCCCTCCACATCTGCTTTCCACACCTCTTTTACTAGTCTTTCTTCACTCATTCTTTCCATGTGTCCAAACCATCCCAATACTCTTTCATCAACCCTATCTCCCAACTCCCTTTCCACCCCCGTCTCCTCCTCACCGCTTCATTTCTCACTCTATCCAGCCTAGTAACCCCCATCATACTTCTTAGACACCTCGTCTCAAACACATTCAAGCTCCTTCTCTCTTCCTATCTTATGTTCCATGTTTCTGCCCCATACAGTGCTGTCGGCGCAATCACTCCTTCATACAATCTCCTCTTAGCATCCATTCCCAAATGTTCATTTCTCATTACATTTTTAAATCCCCCAAGGCATTTACTCGCTTCTCTCAATCTATATTCTACCTCCACCTCCACTCCTGCAAATCCCTTCACACTTTAGGAACTCCCTAAGATACCCTGCCCATCTTCCTCTTACTGTCCTCTCTTTCATTATTATCTTTCCATTTAAATCTTTTACTTTTTCTTCTCTAATTAATTCGCCTCCTCTTCCTCTCTTAATTTCTTTCCAAAACATCTTTTTATTACTTTCAAAATTTTCTGTCATACTCATACCCCATTTCATATCTGCTCTCCTCTTTGTCTCCTTTATCTTTTGTTTTACTTCTCTTCTCTTTTCTTTGTACCTCTCATATGATTCCCTCGTCCTGTGAAAGCTCGCTTCTTCTCTTCTACAACCTTCTTTGCTTTCTTATCCCACCACTCACTACATATCCTCCTATTTCCTCCCATCCTCCTTGTTCCACACACCATCTTTGCACACCTTATGACTCCCTCCTTGAACCATCCCCATTCCTCCTCCTCTCCTAGTTCTACTCTATCCTTCACTCCCTCCCACTCCTCTCTCAGCTTTTTCTTGTACTCCTTCTCCTTTTCTTTCTCATTTAAGCAGTTCACTCTAAGTACCTCCTACCTTCTGTTCTTTTCCTCTTTCTCCATCTATACTCCACTCTCAACTTACCTTCCACCAAAAAATGATCTGATATTCCCCCACTCTCTCCCCTTAGAACATGTACGTCCTTAACTCTTCCCACTATACTCCTGGTTATCACTATATAGTTCATTAACGCTCTATCTACCACCCTTCCATCCACCACCCTCTCCCATGTGTACTTATGCTTGACTTTCTTCCTAAACACTGTATTTGTTATCATCAACTCTCTTTCTAGACATATCTTCACCATCAACTCTCCACTACGATTATTTCCTGGATTTCCGCACTTCCCTTCCACTCCGTCTATTGGTTCATTTCCTACCCTAGCATTAAGGTCTCCCACTACCACTACATTGACATTTCTCCTTAATCCCTCTATGCACTCATTTAAATCTATCCAAAAATCCTCCCTCTCTTCTACACTCTTCTCACTACCAGGCCCATATGAGTAAGAGAGGAGAGGGAGAAAACAGAGACAGACAGACAAACGGACAGGAGAGAGAGGCAGCAAGAAAGATACAGAACGAGATAGAGACAGATAGATATATAGATGGATATATATATATATATATATATATATATATACATGTATATATATATATATATATATTCATATATATATATATATATTCATATATATATATATATATATATATATATATATATATATACAAAGAGAGAGAGAGATGGAGAGAGAGAGAGAGAGGCAGCAATACAAATACAGAACGAGATAGAGACAGATAGATACATAGAGAGAGTGAGGACGGGGATGCTAGGGAAGGACTATTGCTAGTTGAGGTTACAGAGTGCTTCGCAGCGACGCGACGCCCACCCAGGTCTGGATCCAGTGAGTGACACTGTTCCCACAATTCTCTCCGACATGCCACGAGGTCAATGAGAACTCTAGTCGCACTTATGCACCTCCTGGTGTATGAAGAAGTGAACAGACTGACCCAAGATTTGTTGTGATATGGTGAAAGAAATTCGCAGATTTAATTGGAGGGAAAACGATACACACACACACACACACACACACACACACACACACACACACACACACACACACACACACACACACACACACACACACACACACACACACACACACACACACACATATATATATATATATATATATATATATACATATATATGTATATATATATATATATATATCATATATATATATATATATACATATATATTTATATATATATCTTGAAGTATGGAAGACAAATGAGTGGAAGGGTGGTGAACTAAGCACAGAGAACAGTCGGAGTTTTATCTACTGATGATTCGTCCTTACCAGGACATTCTCAATCTTCATTGAGAATGTCCTGGTAAGGACGAAACGTCAGTAAATAAGACTCCGACTGTTCTCTTTGTTTAGCTCACCACCCTTCCACTCACTCATATATCTATATATATATATATATATATATATATATATATATATATATATATATACATATATGTATATATATGTATATATATACATATACATATATATATACACATATGTATATATATATATATATATATACGCATATGTATATATATATATATATATATATATATACGCATATGTATATATATATATATATATATATATATATATATATATATATATAGAGAGAGAGAGAGAGAGAGAGACATTCTGACAGGTTGGCATAAGCGGAGTAGGAAACACAGGAGTCTTAGTCTTGAGTTTATTCCTGACTAGTTTCGCAGGTATGCTTTTTCAAAGGAATTCCTTTGTAAAAGTGTACCTGCGAAACTAGTCAGGAATAAACACAAGACTAAGATTCCTGTGTTTCCTACTCCGCTTACGTGATGCATATATATATATATACATATATATATATATATATATATATATATATATATATATATATATATGTACATATATTCTCTTGTGGACAGTAGTCAGGCATGGTTGAACGCTAAAAGTTATATATTCTAGGGAGTGTAGTTTTTATAAAGCGTGAATGGAATGAACAAGAGAGAAAGAGGATGATAAAAAGAAAAAAAGAGCAAAGGAGAGATGCAGGTAAAAATGGAAATAAAAGGGCGAAGGTAGCGGAGGTGGGTGGGGGGAGGTGGAGAGGGAGAAGGTGGTTGGGAGGGAAGTGCGGAAGCTACAGGGGGTCGTTGAGGGGGGAGGGAAGGTGGAGGGAAGCGTAAGATGAGAACAAAGGAGATGAGGAGGATAAGGTAAGATGTGAGAGGAAGAAATGTTGGGCGAAGGAACACAGGGGTGAGCATAGAAGAGCAAGAAAGACGAAAAAAAAAAGAAAAAAAAAAAAAAAAAAAAAAAAAATCCAATGTGGTCACGCACTTTATCACCTTTTTCTGACTATAGAGAGGCGATGGTCTCCGCAATTAAAGGGATCTTCATTGACCCTGACCCCAGAAGGCTTGACTCAGCCCTGTCACGATGCATGGAATCGTATGTTTACGATAGGGGTGCCTTGTCGGTATTTGCCATTCTTTCTGAACCAGGAGTTACCTTTCCCCACCTATCTGAGAACCAATCAGCTGGTTCGTATTTACTAAAGAAATTGGGATCAGAGTACCTGTCAATGTTATTTTATCAAGACACTGGCGATCTAAGCAATGCTCTGGACTCCTGATAGCTAAATATCAAGAGAAATATTTGTTCTCACACAGCGTACGTTTTCTCTCTTTCTTGCATCCTCTCCCCCTTCTCTCTCTCTCTCTCTCTCTCTCTCTCTCTCTCTCTCTCTCTCTCTCTCTCTAAGGTGCATGAAAAAGTATGCAGCTTAGCGCATAATGACCAATTTTGGATCATCTGTGGCGTGTCGACAAAGGCACTACGTCGCAGACCACACACAAAGAACTTTGAGGTTTTGTGACGTTGGAACATAAGGGAGGTTCTCTGAATCTACACTGAATGAAGCAATCGTGACAGGCAGTTTACCTCTAATGGTCCCTTGCCCATTCTCTATGTCAGGAACTGGAGTAAAAAAAAAAAAAAAAAAAAAAAAAAAAAAAAAAAAAAAAAAAAAAAAAAAAAGGAACTCAAGCTTTTGAAATTCCATTCAAACTCTTGCATATCTTAAGGAGATAACAACATACTCTTGCCCAGTTGTGGAGATGATGAAGTTTAGTATAGCTGTAATGATCTAAGATATTTTGTATATCCACGTAATTCTAAAAGGTTTTGGTTAGAATTTAGTTAGTTTAACATTTCATTTTTTACCACTATCGGTTAGTTTAACATTTCATTTTTATCACTATCGGTAACCTAACATAATCCAACCTAACCCAGCCTAACCTAATCTAACCTAACCTAACCTAGCCTAACCTAGTTTAACGTTCACGGGGAAGGCCACCAGGTAACTAGAAGTCTACATTTTTTTCTAGAAAGCCCCAGACGAATTTATTTAGTTCAGAGTCAACAAACGAGAAGCTTCAATTCTCGGCCTACTAGGGAACATTGGTTGAAAAAAAGATATATAGAGTTATTATAGAGTTGGAGCACCCTCTCCTCACCCTCATCACCTCTTAGACTTTTCCTCCTAATTTGCTTACTCTCCTCCTCATCATTATAAACCATCAACTCACCATACCTCAACCCTCTCCTTGTCACCCTAACCACAACAGTCTGCCCTATCCCCATTCTCCCGTCCCTCCTCCCTTTCCCCCTCCTCCTCCTCCTCTCCTGCATTCCAAAGGGGTCGCACGACGGGCGCCCCGGGACGCTAGGACTTCGGGATGACGTAGTCTGGAGACCCGAGTTCGAGTCCTGGATGCGGTCTCCTTTGGCCCTGGGCGATGGCGGCGGCGGCTGAGGGGCCGAAAGTCGCCCCAAGGGTCAAACCCACTTTAGGACTTCCTCACTCCCTCCTCCTCCCCCTTCCGTCGTCTTGCTTCACCCCCTCTCTCCCTGCTCTCCCCCTTCACCTCTCCCTGAGCTGACAGATGCACGAACGCACTCGCCCCCCCCACCTCCGCTCGCCCTCCTTCCTCTTCATCCCCCCACCCCCACCCACCCCACCTGATCCTCTTTGCCATCTGTTCCGTTTCTCAGGTATCTGCCGACCTGCCAACCACTACTAAACCAGCCACACAGCTCCGGTGGCGGGACGATGCTGACACCGCCCCCCCCCCAACCAACCAATATCACTACTACCACCACCAACGGGACCACTACCACAACCACCACCATCATCACCACCACCACCACCTTGACCATCACTTCAGCCATGAAGACACTTCATGTCACCTCTTCAAGAACTGACTTCTCCCTCACCCTTGAATAATTCATCCGAAGCGAGCCATAATAAATATGTTAAAGTTCGTCACAATATCGAAAGGTGTTACGTGAGACCTTGGTGTAACCTGTGGTCTTGTTTCCAAATTGTTACTTCCCTCATCTATATTTCCCTTCATTTGCCCTTCGATGAGCGCATGCCACTTGTCCGGGTTACTTGAGCAAATGAGTAAAAGGTGACGACCTTCCCATTTTGTAGTATGTCGCGACGTCGCAACAATCTTTTCTCGACTTCTGTCTTCGCGCTCTTGACGTTCTTTCCTTTTTCACGAGTGTGTCCTTCTAGCTCGCGCGAGGTCTTAGTTCTACGCCGGGGACATTTTTCTCACATGTGATAGATAATTCTCCTCGGCTGGCCATTGGGCCACGGACTTGGTCCTTCTTCTGTGGATGGGTGGGAGTCCCTCTGTTAAATAAAATTATCCGACATCAAATAGAATGAATAACTAAGATGAAATGGAGCGAAAGGATTAATTGAGAAGGACTCGGTATGGCTTTGTCTTTCGCTGCTTTGGGAGGGTGTTCTCGGCTAAATATGATTGTTTGTAGACAGTCAGATAGAGCAATAAAGGTCTTAAAATGCATTAAAATGGAATTAGGAAATGAATAGGGCGACAGGGCAAAAAGGAAAAGAAAGAAAGAAAAGAAATTGGAGCCGTTTGATCATAATGGTATGAGAATGGTCTAACTTATTCGCAGAGAAGCGATAAGGAGATGAAAACTCCACAAACCACTGGTAAGGTAGGTGCCACGAGCTTCATAGAGAAAAACCTGAAGATAGCAAAAAAAAAAAAAAAAAAAAAAAAAAAAAAAAAAATTGCCTCAATCTCCTTTGATCTATCGTGGTTGATCCTAGCATCTACTGATGCAGTGCATCCTTTCAATATTTTTCTGGCTAATCTGGTTTTATTTAGGTTAGAGCAGCGTTTCCCCTTGGGGGTGCTGAAATCAATTATTGGGGGTCCTGAGAAGTGATGCACACGAAAATCACATTGATATATGTATCATTGATTACCTAGTTGTGAAAATTTGACTTTTTCCATGCTATTTTATTTTTCTATTGTGTTCTTATTTCTTCTACAAACAATATTGTCAATTTGTTTCCGTTCCGAGGAATCAAGAAAATAAATCATCAAACAGTACACCTCACTTTCTTTTATCCATTCTAATAACAAGATAGGGGTGCTGAACTACTTAGACATGACAACAGCGGGTGCTATGGTCGCAAAAGGTTGGGAAACGTTCCTTAGAGGGACAACTCTGGGTGATGTAATCTTAAAGTTTATTTTGGTTATTTCTTAGGTACTGGAGATCATGTCTTAGATGTGTCCCGGGCCTTACTAAGGCCTAGTCTCGTCTTCCCGCGATAAAGAATCCTAGTCCATTCTAACACAGGAAAGAGACTGCTTAGGATGTAAATGTCTCTAGTTTTCGTAGAGAGCGGGTGTTGTAGTTGACAGAGAGCACCTGCTACTCTCCTTCGAGGGAAATGGTGTGGGGCGAGTGGGTGGATTTTCATCTGTTACCACCATGGAGGTTGGAACGTTGACGCTTCACCTGCTGGCGTTAGCTGGGGTAGGTGAGCTCTCTGAGGTATCCTATGAATTCTCAGCCCAGATGACACAAGTTTAAGAGTTCAGAACCGCAGAAAAAGCTGACGCAAAGGAATGAAAAAAGAGCGGGGAAAGAAGAAAAAGAGAGAGAAAAAGGAAGACAAGAGAATAAGCGGAGAGGTAGAGAAAGACACCCGACCTTCAGCGGGACCTCGTACTTGACTTAAGTGTGACCTCTAGCCTCAGTCGAAGTCGAATCTTCGAGACTAGGCTGGGCTGGGGTGTGGGTCGAGTGGCCTCGTTTAACCAGGAGCTCTGGTTGCCGCTCACCATAATAAACTCTGTAATGTTCATCTTAGTGATGGTGGTGATGTGGTGATTGAGTCAGCTGAGCAGGAAGACGATGCGGGAGAGCGAGGGAGTGTAGTAGGACGAACAACTAAAGAAGAAAGAAGGTGGTGGAAGATAAAGTGGAAAACGACGACAAAGACGAATGTAGAGAAGAGGGGAAAGAGGATTAGGAAGAGGAAGAGAGGAAGGAGGAGGGCGAAGAGGAGGACAGGAAGGGGAAGGAGGGTGAAGAGGAGGAGGGGAAGGAGGACGAGGAGGGTGTTCAGCGAGGATCCACGACAATTTTCTGAATGAAGAGTGAGTGAGGAAGAGAAGTCCCGCCCGTTGCCCGAAGCAGGCAGGCAGGCAGGCAGGCAGGCAGGCAGGCAGGCAGAGAGAGAGAGAGAGAGAGAGAGAGAGAGAGAGAGAGAGAGAGAGAGAGAGAGAGAGAGAGAGAGAGAGAGAGAGAGAGAGAGAGAGAGAGAGAGAGAGAGAGAGAGAGAGAGAGAGAGAGAGAGAGAGAGAGAGAGAGAGAGAGAGAGAGAGAGAGAGAGAGAGAGAGAGAGAGAGAGAGAGAGAGAGAGAGAGAGAGAGAGAGAGAGAGAGAGAGAGAGAGAGAGAGAGGTAGAGAGAGAGAGAGAGAGAGAGAGAGAGAGAGAGAGAGAGAGAGAGAGAGAGAGAGAGAGAGAGAGAAGAGAGAGAGAGAGAGAGAGAGAGAGAGAGAGAGAGAGAGAGAGAGAGAGAGAGAGAGAGAGAGAGAGAGAGAGAGAGAGAGAGAGAGAGAGAGAGAGAGAGGAGAGAGAGAGAGAGAGAGAGAGAGAGAGAGAGAGAGAGAGAGAGAGAGGAGAGAGGAGAGAGAGAGAGAGAGAGAGAGAGAGAGAGAGAGAGAGAGAGAGAGAGAGAGAGAGAGAGAGAGAGAGAGAGAGAGAGAGAGAGAGAGAGAGAGAGAGAGAGAGAGAGAGAGAGAGAGAGAGAGAGAGAGAGAGAGAGAGAGAGAGAGAGAGAGAGAGAGAGAGAGGAGAGAGAGAGAGAGAGAGAGAGAGAGAGAGAGAGAGAGAGAGAGAGAGAGAGAGAGAGAGAGAGAGAGAGGGAGGGAGGGAGAGAGAGAGAGAGAGAGAGAGAGAGAGAGAGAGAGAGAGAGAGAGCGAGAGAGAGAGAGAGAGAGAGAGAGAGAGAGAGAGAGAGAGAGAGAGAGACATATGGAGGGGAGGGAGGGGAGGAAGGGCGGGAGGGAGGGAGGGAGGAGGGAAGATGTCTGTCGGCAGCCGACCGTGGCGACGCAACCTGAGGGAGGTGCTGGTTGTCGGCCCTCTACTGCCGGAGGCAACGCCGAAGCTGGTGGTCGTGGTGCTGTTGCACCTGTCGCCAGACGGATCTCCTTGATAAGACACAATAATACTGATAACGATGATAATGATAATGTTAATCACCCTTGCCTCGGGTTTCAATGACTAAAGATCGCTTTTCCATCAACGTCAAATCTCCAACAAATTTGGAAATTCCCACGTCTGTTCTTCCCCCACCCATTAACCTATCATCCATTTCTTTCTTCTTCTTTTACTCCTCCTCCTCCTCCTCCTCCTCCTCCTCCTCATTCATGCTTGCTTCTTACTTTCCTTCTTCTCTTCGTCTCTGCCTCAATTTTCAGCGTCTTCCGTTCTGTTGTCCTTTTTGCTCTCTTCTCCCCACCCCCCCAAACAACAATCAATTTCCTCCCCCCCCCCCAGGCCCTCCTCATATCCTCGACCTAGGATCCCCCTCCTCCCATCCCACCATCGTCCTCGACAGACAAATCCCCCCACATACAGTACTTCCCCTTATTGCATCCTCCTCTCCTAGTGATTTCATTGAGTTGAAAATAACGCTCCGCGGATAAGGATGGCTTCTTTTTTTTTAATCTCATGTATCACCAAGACAGAATAAGAAATTAAAAAACTAGAGAAGATCTGAAAACGTAAGCTGTGTTAGAAACCTCCCCTAAGAATAGACGAGAATAAGGTGGTATGAAAATGTCAATAGGATGAATGAGCAAAGACTAGCCAGTATTTAGCATGAAGCGGAATCCACGTGCTAGGCGTCCATTTGGTCGACCGAGGAGGAGGAGGAGGAGGAGGAGGAGGAGGAGGAGGAGATGAATGGACGGTATGAAGGCTGCAGCAGCAGAAAGTAGGGGTGCTACGGTTGAGATGGAAGTAGTGGATCAAGTGGAATGGAGAAGGTTTATCGAGGCCGGCGTTTGGTAAGAAAAGTGAAACATGTACCGACAGGCGATTTTATTCAGCTGAGGAAAATCTGTCGACGTTTTACTAATCTCTAGTTGGACAAGAGACCATATTCGGGAATATGAAGATTTTATTCTGGCCAACTCACGACGATTTTACTTATTTCTGAGGTCTTGTAATGGACCCTTTCTACACCCCTTTCTTTCCCTTCCTCTTCTCCCTCCCTCCTTTTTCGCTTTCCTCCTCTTCTACCTCCTCCACATCCGCCTCCTTCTCCTCCTCCTACTATTACTCTTCCAACCTCTGCTGCCTCTGTATCACGCTTCGGTAAAGTGGCACACTTTAGGGATATTATCCTGGTTAACGTTGAGATGGGGTGGGTGGGGTTCATTGTCCTATAGGAGTCTTGGACGTCGTTGTCGACGTCGTTGTCGTCGTCGTTGTTGTCGTCGTTGTTGTCGTCGTCGTTGTCGTCGTCGTTGTCGTCGTTTTGTATTTCCACGTCTTCAAAAGCTTTATCTTTTGTTTATTTCGTCGACCTGGTCGTTGGTTAGTATAAACAAATGGAATCAATAACTAATCGAACGTCATGAAATGGATTCAGATTCTACGAGTCGTCGCTTCTATTCCTGACACGGTGGTTCAGATGCCACAAAGTAAGGTTTCCAATCATCACTACAATAGCTTTACAACCATTGTCAACAAAGAAAGAGTAATGAAAATAATACAAAATAAGTACCGATAAAATAATATGGCAAGGACACTATATATACAGTATACGTTACCCGTACCACCGCTGCCACCATATGAAAGTAAAAATGAAGTAAGGAAACTGAAGAAGTAACAACAAAAATGAAAACAAGGTGGGGACCCCAACAAGTACAATTTGGCCTCGGGCTTCAAGGGAACTGGTATCTATCTCCGAGGCAGCTTCCTGTAATTACCTTCTTCGTTGTCCGTGGCGCTACTGTCGTCGCATCGCTGGAGGGCTGGATGGATGGCTGACTACCCAGCATCCAAAAAGGGAGAGGGAAAGGGAGAGGGAGAGGGAGAGGGAGAGGAAGAGGGAAAGGGAGAGAGAGAGAGAGAGAGAGAGAGAGAGAGAGAGAGAGAGAGAGAGAGAGAGAGAGAGAGAGAGAGAGAAAGAGAAGAAACAAAGGAGGAGAAGAAATAAAAAGAAGAGAAAGAAAAAATCTTAAGAAAGAGGAGAAGGGGAGAGGAAGAGGGAGAGGGAGAACGAGAGTGAGAGGGAGAGGGAGATGGTAGAAACAAAAAAGGAGAAGGAAGAAAAAGAAGAGAAAGAAAAAGAGGTTAAGGAAGAGAAGAAAAAAGTGAAGGAAGAGGAAGAAAAAGAGAGGGAAGAGTAAAAGAAGGAGGAGGAGGAGGAGGGATGATGGACAAGAGGAAGAAGAGCATGGGAAGTCATAAGATTTAGAATAAATTGGGACAGGGAGTATGAAAAAAAATTAAAGAAAAATAATGAAAGGAGTAGGTGATATTTTGAGACAATAACACTAGTTTTGTTTATTTAAATGTCTTTAGTGTTTCCAAGATTGTTTTCCATCCTGATATTAAAAATACCACTGAAAATCGCATAGCATCGATATTTCAAAGGGTAATTGAGGCTTCATATACAAAACAAACTATACATAGCCGCGATAATACACTACATTTAGTATATTTACATTGTCTATAAATACTAGCTGATATTTTGTCCTTGTATTCCCCTTTTTAAACTAATGAGAAAATGTTAGAGTAAAAGCATGTGATACAGTTATAAGAGCTCTCTAGAAATGTTCTGATGAGAGTGATTTCCTATTGTGAGCTTTTGATCTTTACACACTAGTGACCATATATAGTCTCCCATCAAAGCACTGCTCCATCTTCCTTGGTATCTTTTCTCAATTGCAGCATTGTCCTGATGAAAACTCGCACCATGCTCCTCACTCACTTCTCCCAAGTTTTCTAAAAAAAATCCAAATGTGAATACAAAAAGCGCATCTTTAATGACATTTTACATCCTAAGTTCTTATAACCTTCCGAAAGTTTTGCTACGAGGTACTTGTAGTTTTGGTCGTTATTATCATTACCAAGGAATCCAGGAACTACATCTCGAAATACACATCACACCTCTCTTACAACATCATTCCTTGCATTCTCAAGTTGCACTGATTTCAACATTTTCCTTACTTACGGACCAGTAAATCATCCACACTTAACTTTGGCCTTTGATAGTTTTGGAAAGAGTCGACGAATCTCTTGAAACGCTTTTCCATCATGATCTAATGTTTTCACAAACTGTTTGAAAAAAACAAGCTTTACATGAATTTTGGGTAGCAACAGTTTAGTAAGCTCTACAAGAGGCTATATAATAACATTAAGTTTTTCTGGCTGCAAGTCATCTCGAGGGGGCCAAACCACTTTCTGTTAGTGTTCATTATCAGCCCGACTGTCCCATAGGCAAAGAAAACATGAACACTTGGTGTACCCACCC
>NC_134805.1:38049864-38052364 GCF_046742065.1 Oratosquilla oratoria | reverse complement strand
TTACAGCATCTTGCTTAGATGTTTATCTAAATGAGTCTTAAAGCTTCGAACTGAACTACATTGCACTACCTGTGCAGGAAGTTTATTCCATTCATTAACTACACGGTTGGCAAAGTTGTTTCTACCTACTTCCAAATTGAATCTATTTCCGGACAGTTTGAGACCATTGTTTCTTGTCTGATTCTCATTCAATGTGAATTTTTTTTCACTTTTGATGTCAATTCCCTTTAAAATCTTAAAGACCTGTATCAAGTCACCTCTGAGTTTACGCTTTTTTTTAGGAAAAACAGATTAATATATTTTAGTCGATTTTCGTATGATTTATTTCTGATATTTGGAATCAGTTTTGTGGCTCGATGTTGTACTTTTTCCAGTCTGTCAATGTCTTTAATGAGATTCGGTGACCATACAGAAACAGCATATTCCAAATGTGGACGAACTAACGATTTATGTAGCTTGTTAATGAGTGATGGACTTTTGAAATCAAAAGATCGCGCAATCAGTCCTAGAATCTTATTTGCTTTCTCAGAGGCTGAAATACACTGCTGGGATGATTTGATGTCGTTACTGATAATTACGCCGAGATCTTTTTCACTATCCACTTTTGTTAACGAATTTCCAAATAACCTGTAATCGTACTTATTGTTGTTTTTACCTATGTGCATTACCTTGCATTTACTCATGTTAAATTTCATTAGCCACTTTTCAGACCATTGCTGTAATTTATATAAATCTTCTTGAATATCTAATTGGTTTAAATGATCATTTGCCAGTCCGCACATTTTTGTATCATCAGCAAATTTGGAAACAGTAGATTTTAGTCCATGGTCTATATAATTTATATATACTATGAATAGAAGTGGCCCAAGAACGGAACCCTGAGGAACTCCACTTGTAACATTTTCCCATCTAGAAGTTTTTCCATTTAAAACAACTCTTTGTTTTCGACCATTCAACCAATTACTAGTCCAACTTAAAAGGCTACCACTTATTCCGTGTAAAGCTAATTTAGTAAGTAGTCTTTCGTGTGGGACGGTATCAAAAGCTTTTGCAAAGTCTAGATATATTAAATCTATATTGTTTCTTTTGTCATAATTCGATATAACTGTGTTGTAGAATTCGAGTAAGTTAGTCACGCAAGAACGTTTCCGTCTGAAACCATGCTGGCTATCATTTATCAAACGGTTACTTTCTAAATGATGTTCTATAGCATCTCTGATGATAGCTTCCATTATTTTTCCTACGATTGAAGTCAAATTTATAGGCCTATAGTTATTTGGTTTCTTTTTGTCACCTTTTTTGAATATGGGAGTAACGTTAGCTAGCTTCCATTCTCTTGGCACATCTCAGGATATGATGGATTTCTTGAAAATAATTTCTAATGGAACAACAATCTCATTTTTCATTTCCTTTAAGATTCTTGGATGCCAACCGTCAGGCCCTGGTATTTTATTAACTTTGAGTTTATCTATACACCATTTAATTTTTTCTTTTGTTATATTTACCGTAGTAAGTTTACCCTAGACTTTTCACAGGTTTCAGTTTGGAGTTCACTTTGAGGTGTTTCGTCTACGAATACCGAGCTAAAATAATTGTTTAAGATATTACACATTCCTTCATTTGAATATTCAAGTTGACCTTCAGCAGGTAATAGTGGACCAATGTGATTCCTAACAACCTTTTCATCTCTAATGTAACTATAAAATTCTTTGGGGTTCTCTTTGGATTTATCAGCGATGTTCATTTCGTATTGTCGTTTTCTTTTTCTTATTGTCTTTTTTAAATCTCTCTGTATTGATACATAATTTTCATAGTCATTAGATGCACCCGAGCATTTATATTTCTTATAAGCCTGTACCTGCTTCTCTTCTCGATGTCACTCTATGTGGTCTTTCTCTGTTCTCTGTCTGGGTCGCTCTCTGCATCGACTTCTTATACTCCCAGGAATGGGAGCCGACGTTTCAAAATATGGCAAAACGTTACGTGAAGTGATAGTTTAAAGATCTCCAGCTAATACAAAAGCAGACTGAGCTTTTCCTGTCAAATCATGGTACGTTTCTGAGCTCTGCGTTACCTGATAATGCGTTATGAATGCACACCAACAGACGGGTATTGCGCAATGCATAATATTTCAAGAAATGCATATATATACATTATAGAATACAATATAATATAAAGCATATATTACATATCATATTCACGCAAGGCATGACTTAAAATTACAAACAGGAGACTATTCACACAAATGTGTGACACACCAGAACCACAGGATTCTACTCACGTTAATGACGTGACAATATGTATTTATTGGCATATTAAACATTGCACAATGCCTGTCTGTTGGAGCGCGCCTCATTACGTATTATCAGATGACGCCATGCTCAGAAATGTATCATAATTTAGCGGGAAGCTCACTCTGCTTTCCCATTGGCTGAAAATTGTTAAACTACCGCAATATGTACGTTTTACCATACTTGAAACGTAAGCTCCCATTCCTGGG
>NC_134805.1:38022364-38039864 GCF_046742065.1 Oratosquilla oratoria | reverse complement strand
GATGTTTATGTTATTACAATAACCAATATGTTGTGCGTGTTTTGTATTACGTATATGAAATTAAATAAAAAATCAAAAGTGCATTAGCTTATCTCACTTGTTCTCGCGGAACCCTTAGGGACCTTTTGCGGAACCTTAGGGTTCCGGGGAACCCTAGTTGAGAAACGCTGATCTAAAGGGTGACTTCTTATAGTACACAGCACCTCCTTTCATTAATAAGTACTACAGTGAGTGGTGTCTTATAGAGAGTTGCGAGAGGCGTATGATATCTCTGAGTCATGTATTTACAACATTAATGAATCTTTTACGACCTCGCAGAATCACGATATCGTAAATGTTACGGAATAAACAAAGACGCATACGGGAGCGTCGCAAAAGACGCCGGGTCATGTAGTACTCACAAGTGGAAGCAATTGTTGTTGCCAGATTGGATCAAAGCCGCCCACCTGTCTGATATTACGCCCAATTAGGCGGCCAATTAGTCGAGAGGTGTTCTTGGTAGTCGGGCTGACCAAAGGCTGTGGGATAGTAATGGTCCCAATTAAAAGCAAAACAAATCACCTCCCACTCCCCAACCCCCCACTCCCATCCCTAAGAACGTAGCAATTGTCTACCCTCATAGTTAAGCGGAGTTAACCTCACAATTAATGTACTTGCAGGTTTTAAACAAATGACCCATTTATAGGTTTCTCTTGTCCATGTAAGCACGCACACACACGCGCACACACACACACAAACACACACACACACACACACACACACACACACACACACACACACACACACACACACACACACACACACACACACACACACACACACACACACACACACACACACACACACACACACACACACACACACACACACACACACACACCTCCACGGCATACAAGGAAGATGAGAGAATTATGAAGCAAATAATCAGCAGGAACATCAAGCCGACTTCCGCAGACACCAAAATTATTTTTAACATTTATTACCAAAATAAGAAGACATCAAGTCTACTCATTAAGAACAACAACAAGCCCATCATCGATAAACTTCAGAGATCTTATGCTATATATAGGTATACGTGTAACTTTGGGGACTGCGTAACCCAACCTTCTTCCTATATCAGTATGACCACCATGAAGCTGTCGTGTAGACTGTCATACCATCTGACAGCAGGTGTTTCTAAGAATCACTCCAAAGATACTCACCACACCATCTTACGAAGGGAAACCCTGGTCAACAACGCAGAAATTTTCGCCACACACCAAGACCCTAGAAGACTACCTATCCTGGAGGCTCTATACATAAAAGATCTTTCCCCAAATCTTAATATACAAGCCCATGACCTGCAAGCGTTACCCAGCGTTAGGAGGTCCGCCCATTACGGTGCTGGGGCGCAAACTGATGACGTCACGCACCGCTCAGCCAATGGGAGAACAGACCGTACCTAACCCGCAGCAATCCAGCCAATCACCATCCACCTTCCGGATATAAAAGTTGCTGATATTCATGGAATCTTCATTACTTCAATTGCCACTGAAGAAGCACCAGGAGGTGCGAAAACGCGTTTTGGCTTTCGACTATGCCTATTTCTATATCATGGCATACGGCGAATTACTTGGACTCCTGCCTATGGAAGGCAAAGTCGCCTTACGAAAGAGAGAGAAGATTGACAAAAAGCTTTGTCACAACAAGCTTGCCATTTCATTCAATGAAATATATATATATATATATATATATATATATATATATATATATATATATATATATATATATATATGTGTGTGTGTGTGTGTGTGTATGTATATGCATATATATATATATATATATATATATATATGTATGTATGTATATATATGCACACACACACACACACACACACACACAGACACACACACACACACACACATATATATATATATATATATATATATATATATATATATATAACATAAGATTATATGAATGAAGGAGACTGCAAGAGACCATAAGGCCTAAACTAGGCAGCTCCGTATCCATCACCACCTGTCATCCCCATCCATAAATTTGTCTAATCGTTTCTTAAAGCAACTGATAGTTTCAGCGCTTACTGCATGGTTACTAAGTTTATTCCATTCGTCGACCACCCTATGAGTAAGCCAATTCTTGCCTATTTCCTTTTTAAATCTATATTTTTCCAGTTTATATCCATTACTGCGAGTCCTGCCCTGTTGTTTTAATATGATGACCTTGTTTGCATCACCCTTGTTAAAGCCTTTGATCCACTTGAGCACCTCTATTAGATCACCCCGCACTCTGCGTCTTTCCAGAGAGTGTAAGTTAAGGTGCCTAAGCCTCTCTTCGTAAGGCAAATTTCTGAGTCCATGTATCATTTTGGTCATTCTTCTCTGTACTGATTCTAGTGAATTGATGTCCATTCTGTACGACGGAAACCAAAACTGCACCGCGTAGACAAGGATGGGTCTAACTATCGCTAGAGTTTAATAATTTCCTCTGCACTTCTATTCGTTACCGTCCTAGGAATGAAACCTAATGCTTTCTTAGCTTTATTTCTGGCGCTAATGCACTGTTTCCTGGTTTTAAGGTCCGGACTCACCAGAACTCCCAAGTCTCTCTCGCGCTCAGTTTTCTCTAAAAGCGTGTTATCTAAGCTGTATCTATTTTCGGCGTTGTGTAGCCCTACGTTTAACACGCTACACTGAGAGATATTGAAGTTCGTTTGCCATTTCACCGACCATGTGAACAATTTGTTGAGATCATCCTGCAGAATCTCTGTGTCGTCTCCTGCGCTAATTAAGCGTCTTATTTTAGTGTCGTCCGCAAACTTACTAAAATCACTATTTATCCCGTCGTCTAAGTCGTTTATGTACATAATGAACAACAAGGGACCCAAAACCGAGCCCTGGGGGACCCCACTAGTAACATTGCCCCACCTAGATTTTACTCCATTTATGGTGACCCGCTGTTTTCTGCTACTAATCTAAGCTCTAATCCATTCTAACACTTTTTCTCCTATACCATGGGCTTTGATTATATTTAGTAGTCTCTGGTGTGGCACCTTGTCGAACGCTTTGCTAAAGTCAAGGTTAATAATATCGTAATTATCATTGTTATCTGACACCTTATATACTTTAGTGTAAAAGGATAGAAGATTAGTCATACATGACTTACCCTTGGGGAAACCATGCTATGTATCACGAATTAAATTATGTCTTTTGATGTGTTCTCTGAGTCTATTTACTATTACTGATTCAAGCATTTTTCCTACAACCGATGTCAAACTGACTGGCCTGTAGTTGCATAGAGACGATCTATCTCCCTTCTTAAAAACAGGAACACACACACACACACACACACACACACACACACACACACACACACACACACACACACACACACACACACACACACACACACACACACACACACACACACACACACACACACACATACACACACACACACACAAATATATATATATATATATATATATATATATATATTGAATGGGTCTCATTGAACAGATTTGCATTTATCAACCACAATTCACTTTAATTCTAAGTCATCAACGTCGAGAAATTCGATGTAGGTATATATGAAGAAATTGATACATGGTCAAGCAAAGGACTCGAACTCCCGCTCACACGTAACAAGTGACCATTGGCTAACCCATTGCGCTATCAAGAGAGATATGAGTTGAGTGCAACTTTCTTATATTTGTATGCTCGAGTTACATACATACACACGATTTTTTTGCGTTCAACCTACCTCCGCCATGACAGTGCAATTGATTACTTGTTACGTGTGAGCGGGGGTTTGAGTCCTTCGCTTGACCACGTATCATTTTCTGCATGTATGCCTCCATTGAGTTCCTCAAAGTTGATGGCTTAGAATTAAAGTGAATTGTGGTTGATAAATGTAAATCTGTTCACTGGGACCTATTCAATGTTGTACACACACACACACACACACACACACACACACACACACACACACACACACACACACACACACACACACACACATATTTATATATATATATATATATATATATATATATATATATATATATACATACACACTGAATGGCTCCCAGTGATCAATTAATATCTTTTTCAACCACATATCACTTTTAATTCCATACCATCGCAAACGAGACTGAGATTCGCTCGCAGGAGGTATCCGTTGGAAATTGAAACGTGGACAAGCCGAGGATTCGAACCCAGCTGACCCGTAACAAAGTTACATTGACGTAAACCATTACGCTATCAAGAGAGATCTAAGTTGAGAACGACTTTCTTATATTTGTATGCTCGAATTACATACACCTACACGAAATATCGCGTTCAACTCATCTCCGCCATGATAGAGCATTGGACGTATGTGCGCGTGGGAAAGTTTATACATACACACTGAATGGTTCCCAGTGATCAATTAATATCTTTTTCAACCACATATCACTTTTAATTCCATACCATCGCAAACGAGACTGAGAGTCGCTCGAAGGAGGCATCCGTTGGAAATTGAAACGTGGACGAGTCGATGATTCGAACCCAGCTAACCCGTAACACGCGCACACACACACACACACACACACACACACACACACACACACACACACACACACACACACACACATATATATATATATATATATATATATATGTGTGTGTGTGTGTGTGTGTATATATGTGTGTGTGTGCGTGTCTGCATGAGTTGTATTTATACACACCTACTGACAAAGAAATGCTATAAGGCAGTGACTATGTAACCAAATGTCCTACTCTCTCTAATATACTTGTCTCCTAGGAAACAGAAATCCCACCATGACTAGTCTTACAATCCCCCATTAGAACAAATATTTAGCAACATATTTTCATTCTGGCCGAACGTATTAGGGCGTCGTTGCCTGCGGCGAAGGTCGAGATGGCTGTTCGAAGACTGCGCCGAGCGAGTTGGACCAAGACCATGGTTGATTAAATTCCAAGGTACAAAGTCCTCTTTTAGGGGCACCATCCGTGCCCCCTCAAAGGGTAGGTAGTTCTCGACGTTAAACCGGATCGAATTGCCAAACCAATTTATTCAGGTTTGAAGAACTGTTATGCAGTAATAAGATACAGTGATTTACAGTGAGGATGCGCTTTCGGTCCATAAAGAGGTCAGATAAAAAATAGAGAGAAAAAAAAAAAAGGATAAATAAGTAAATAAATAAATGAATAAATGAATAAATAAATAAGATAGATAATAAAATGAATAAATGGTCCATAAAGAGGTCAGATAAAAAAAAAAAAAAAATAATAAAATAAATAATGAAATAAATAAATAGAATAAAATAAAGTCTCCCCTCCGACTGGGATTCAGAAAACGTAAAGTGTTTTGTTTTTCTAGTCCTAAGAAGTGTTAGAGTGCGTTTTCTGATTTTGAAAATGGAGAGAACACGAAAAGTAATGAATTAAGTCAAATTCGAGTCTGATCTCACCGTGTGGAGGTTGTGTTGTGCCCGACATCACCGCGATTAACTTCCGTGCCGGTTGCCACTTATCCCATTGTTTTCTCTGTCGCCAGATGATTTAATTCAACTAACAGGAGCCCTGGGCCCACAGTATATAAATGGAAATATCATTATTTAAGTGAGACAAGCAAAATACAGGAGAGAAAAGCCTGGGAGTTGTAATGGAAATAGGAAAAAATAAATAAGTAAATAAACAAATGAATGAATAAATAGATAGAATAAAAGGTTGACCGTCGTGACTAATATGAAAATCAGACAAGAGGAAAATGGAAAAAGGCTTGGCAGTGACACATAATATTCCACCAAAGACAGGAGCACTAGACAGCCGAACAATAAATCTTAAGGAAAAAGTGATAACATTGAGGGGAGACTTTGACTGTACAGAGGTGAAATGGGAGGAATACGAAAATGGCGAGCTGGCCGAGCGGATTACAGCGTCGTTACTTGTGGTGGTCGAGGTCGAGGTGACGGCAGTTCAAACACTGCCACCAGCGAGTTGAACCAAGGGCATGTTTTATTAAATTCCAAGCGACAAAGTCCTCTGAAAGGGGCACCTGATATGGGGAGTCCGCGACGTTAAATCGAACCACCACCACCATCACCATTATTATTATTATTATTATTATTATTATTATTATTATTATTATTATTATTATTATTATTATTAATTATTATTATTATTATTATTATTATTATTATTACTATTATTATTATTATTATTATTATTATTATTATTATTATCATTATTATTATTATTATTATTATTATTATTATTATTATTATTATTATTATCAGTAGTAATAGTAGTAGTAGCAGTAGCAGTAGTAGTAGTAGTAGTGGTAATGGTAGTAGTAGTAGTAGTAGTAGTAATAGTAGTATTAGTAATAGTAGTGGTAGTGGTAGTAGTAGTATTAATAGTAGTAGTAGTAATAGTAGTAGTAGTAAGAGTAGTGGCAGCAGTATCCAGTAGTCGCTTTAATAAGCGCTTCTCCATGTCTCTGAGGCTCCGTCTAGTTACTCGGAATAAACATGACACTTCTTCACTCTTCCTCCCCTTTCTCCAGTCCGGGAGAGTCTCCGGCAAGTTTGGATCCCGGAATGTCCTTGCGGTTCCGCTTCGTCGAGTACAATTCCAGGTCTCGTGCGATGCGCTCCGGGCCCATCATTGTGTACTGATGGAATGACATCGCGATTCAATAAAAGGAGCTTCTTACATTCAGACTTGGCGGCTGTCCACTTCGATGTGTTTGTTTGTGTGCCTATACGTTTGAGTGTTTGACTCTCCGTAGGTATACAAGGGGTTGTGTATATATGGCTACATATATTCATGTACATTTGTATGCTATGCACGGATGCATGTTCTCTATGGATATATGCATGTAGTTATATACATGTATGAACTTGTACTTCGCCTGAAACTTATACCTGCTAGAGCTGAGTCGCCTCACCAGAGAAAGAGAGAGAGGCAGAGAGAGACAGACAGAGAGAGTGTGAGAGAGAGAGAGAGAGAGAGAGAGAGAGAGAGAGAGAGAGAGAGAGAGAGAGAGAGAGAGAGAGAGAGAGAGAGAGAGAGAGAGAGAGAGAGAGGTAAAGAGAGAGATATAGCAGGAGGAGGGTTAGAGAAATATATGGCGGGGGGGAGGAATATAGGAAGGGTAAGATAAGTATATGGGGGCAAAAGAGAGAGAGATATGAAGGGGGAATATATATATATATATATATATATATATATATATATATATATATATATATATATATATATATTATATATATATATATATATATATATATATATAATATATATATATATATATATATATATATATATATACATATATGTAATACAGTATATATCTAAATATATATATATATACATACATATATATATATATATATATATATATATATACATATATACATATATGTAATATACTGTATATCTAAATATACATGTATATACATACATATATATATATATATATATATATATATATTCTAATTTTCTCTTATTGTTGTTCTTTGCTAATATCAAAGTATTATTGTTTAAAACCTCTCACGATATGTTCATCTCATGTACTTTTGAGATGTGAGATCTTATTGCACTATTTTCCATTTTGCATATGAAATGTTAGCTTCTGAGACCAAGTTTGAGTTGTGTGGCCAAAATACTCGTCATTGCAAAGTCTTTGTTGAAAGGGCAAGAGTAATTGTATACAACGTAACTTTGTTTTGATTTACCTTTTTCTTCTGCCAAGTTGTTTTTCATAATTAATGATGAAATTCTGGGGTTGCGATAATATATTACCAATTTCAGGGAGTCCTCTTGCTTCTTGGGTGTACAATTTTTATATACGATATTCTTCAAGACCTTTTCATCTTTTTTGTATGCGGATGACATTATACTTAGATAGTAATTTTTATGTTATTCTTCGAATTTACTATATTACCAAGGTCAGTGTTAAATTTCTCCATTTTATCTATAATTTCTCTGCCAATATAATTCATCGAGAACCCATTATTTGTTAATATTTGCTGGATTCTATTCAATTCTTGGTGGAGAGGTACCAGTTAGAACACATTTTAAAAACTCTCGAAATGTGTGCGCGTACCACGCTGCTTTTGTATTTTGATGGGCATTCGCTTTAGCCATTTAGGTCCCTTTCACAGTGGGCAACTAGTGGCGGTCACTAGTTGCCTAGTGTGAAAGTCTCGGGCAACTGCAAGCAACCAGTGACTGTCACCGAGTTGTGGAATTCTTTCTCATCATATCATTAGTCGAAAGAATGGCATCAACGGAAGAGGCGCTTCTGTTGGCTTTGCTGCCCAAGAAAAATAGACGGTCTGTGACGGCAACTGCCAGTGACGATCACTTGTTACCGGAGCGGGCAACAGCCATAGCCTGTTGCGCAACCGGGCAACCGCAGTGACGTAGTGTTAAAGGGCCCTTAAATATCTACCGGAGTTACTTGGTTTCCTGTAAACACTCGTAGTAAAAGCGCCTTCTGCACCATCTACCCAAACATCTAAAAAGGGGATCTTGTTATCAATACTTAATAACACAAATGCAGTAATCGACTGTGTTAAATTCCCTCAAATGAAAAATCTGAAATTCAGATCAAAATAATTAAAACTGGGAATATGTCATTAACAATTCAAAACAGTTGAACTTATATGAAAGATAATTGACTATTAGTTGCTCAAAAGACGTTCTTTTTGCATGCATTGTTTCTTAGCTCAACTTTAAGTACTTGACAGAACCACATAAGCGTTGCCCCTTTCCTGTAAACTACAATTAGGAAACTACAATTAGTTCTATCAAGCTGTATACCAAAAGTTTCTTCGTCCTTATAAGGGAGATAGTTAACCTAGGCATGGACCCATCCCACTCCTATCTATCATCCATCTATAATCCATTTGTTTCATCTTAGTTTGTGGATTAGTGGCCATACTTGCATCCTTCCCTCATCTCCCTAACCGCCCACTGCCAAGCATTATAACCGAGAACCTAGGTTTTGATGCGGTTCCGCCCTCTCACATGAATTGAATCGTTTGGCGTCAAGCAGGGCATCTGGGTAGTGTGACCTATATAGTCACGTGACGACTGGAACTGCTCTACGAAGTTATAGATAGGTAGAGATAGATAGATAGATGGATAGATGGATAGATAGATAAATAGGTAGATGAATATGTAGATATATAGACAGATTGATAAATAGGTAGATAGATAGATAGATAGGTGGATAGATAGATAGATAGACTGATAGATAGATAGATAGATAGATAGATAGATAGATAGACAGACTGATAGATAGACTGATAGATAGACTGATAGATAGACAGATAGATAGATAGATAGGTAGATAGATAGATAGATAGGTAAGTAGGTAGGTAGGTAGATAGGTAGGTAGACAGATAATAGTTTATTTGCCATTCCCATCTCATTGGAAAAAAAAAATATGTACAGCTCAAGAAAACAATGACTAAAATGCACAAAATACACACAAACGCAAGACATAAAAGTCCACAACAAAACACAACAAAATGAAATAGAACAGATAGTTAAACAGTTTAACTCTGCTCCCTACGAATATCTTTTTTGAATCTTGAATCAGAGGAAGTGATAAACGTCTTCACAAATCTCAGAGGCTTATTTTCTTAATGAAGCAGATGACTGACGTTTGTCACTATCTTATCTGCGCCATTGTGAACTTCATATGCAACTTACAAAATATGCAAGTAACCACTAGGAAAATGAAAACTTGGTAACCGAACGTTTTCGTTTATTTCAGACATTTTCAAAGGTACAATATAAACAAAAGAAATAAGGACATTATATAAGGTACATAAGAAAACATTTCTCTTCTTTATATTGTACCTTTGAAAATGTCATAAATAGACGAAAACATTCGGTTACCAATTTTTCATTTTCCTAGTGGTTACTTGCACATTTTGTGAATCACGTGTTGATTGCGATTTCTTTGCACAACTTTAAATTGTTGTTATGGGGAGTTTCAAGTGCCCAGAAGGCCCCAGTTCGAGAGGTCAGGACCTTTCTCAAGTAATTTGATATATGAATGAATGTGTGAATGAAATATTTTTTTGTCTTTTTGTATCAGAGTCACGAGTGATGCCAAAGGATGAAATTTGTGAGACAGAGAGAAAGACCAAGAGCGAGATGAAGGCGGCGAATGAAAGCTGTTTAGTCACCTGAAAGTTTTTTACAATCATAGGATGAATATACATGTACAAATGCACAAGCTTTCATAAACATACACGAGAAGACTCTCCCTCCCTCCCTCTCTCTCTCTCTCTCTCTCTCACACACACACACACATAGCAAATTTACAGGATCACACACACGTATATCTACATATCTATATATCAACCCATTCATCATATTTTTCATTTTTGCTCCGACAGAGTTTTACCTCCAATCCACGCATTCGCTCCCCCCACGCCACGCCACAGAGCTCGTCAACTACACGACTCTTTTCTCCTGCTGGTACTCCCTCTTCCAGCAAAGTAGCATAACCTGGAGACCGTCTTTATCGGTAGATTGTTCCAGACCGTCGCATGGTTGGGAATTGGGCGGGTGCGAGTACCGGAAAAAAAAAAAAAAAAAAAAAAAAATATATATATATATATATATATATATATATATATATATATATATATATATATATAGAGAGAGAGAGAGAGAGAGAGAGAGTGATTTTGTGCTCGCAGCGTCTCGCCTTCCACCATCCAGGCTAAACCTGCCTCCACCTGTTCCGCTGTCATCTGTCGGGTTCAAGAGACCGGATCCAGCCTGAAATGAATCGCCATCATATCTCTCTAACTCTCTTTCTACCCCTCCCCCCCGACATATTTCTTTCTATCTCTCCCACTTCTTTCTCTCTTGCTTTACCCCCCATATCTCTCTTACCAACACACATACACACAAATGCACACACGCACACATACATACACACACACATACACACACACACACATACACACACACACATACACACACACGCATACACACGCGCGCACACACACACACACACACACACACACACACACACACATACACACAATCACACACACACACACACACACACACACACACACACACACACGCACACACACACACACACACACACACACACACACACACACACACACACACACACACACACACACACACACATACACACACACACACAAACACACACACACATACACACTCTCTCTCTCTTTCTCTCTCTCTCTCTTTCTCTCTCTCCTGCCATATTTTTCTTTTTCACTCTCCCACCCGCCAAATCACTCTCTCTATTTACCTCCCCCCTCACCATACCCCTCTCTATCTCTCTCTTGTTCTTTTTCTTTCTTCCATCTCCCACTTTCTCATTCATTAAATGTGTGTGTGGGCATCTAAAAACATTATTTCAACAAGCGCTTCAAATGAGCTACCAAACGTTAGAATTAATAAATAGTAATTTCTCAAACATTGATTCGGCTTGGCTGGCGAGGTTACTTCTGAGAGATGAGGTGATAGTATCTATAGCAGTCATTCTTAACCGGGACGATATCGTCCCCCAGGGGCTAGTTTTTGAGCTCAGGGGGGGGTGGGCGAAAAACGTCTCAGGTATTGCTTCTAACTGACAAATTTTAAGCCTAATATAAAAGATCTTGCAGCGAAGCATCAGCTGGGCCAAAGGATCTCATTAAAGCACAACGTGAGTAAAACATTTGAAATTAAATGTTTATCATTGCTGCAATGATTTTTTATTATTTTCCAATTAAGGGGGGGCGATCCTTTTTTTTCAATTGAAAAAGGGGGCGATATGGCTAAAAAGGTTGAGAAACCCTGATCTATAGTATACAGATATATTAGCTATCTATATTAGCAATAATACAGTTAGTTCTGTTCATATAGATGTTATACATTTTTTAGTTTTCGTAACCATCGTTTTATGTAACATAAAAACGTCGAACTTGCAAAGGTAATGTTTTTATTCTATCCTAAGAAGACTTTTCTGATTATGATTTTTATATAAGATTTGTATGCATTTAATTGCCTAGTTCAGTTACCAATATTTTGAACACGGTGAACAATAAAATTGGATACATATAATATGATTATAGCAATACAGTTTAATTTTACATCATAATCACTGTAGGGGTAATATTGAATATGCATCTCCACATATTGAGCAAGTTGGATTGTAATTCTGCATTACATATGAGTGGCCTCAGTAGTGAGTCCAACCACCGCGGGCGTCAATTAAATTACCTCATTTAAGCTACTTCTTCTGGATCAGTTTTCAAAGGAAGAAGGACGTTGACTCTCCGAGCCGGGTCTGGCGAGGTGACTCAGCTTTACCAGTTATACCATCAAGCGATAGTACATCCACATTTATATGTATAATCAACATCAACTGAAAGCATAAACCACGAGGCGTCGCTTTACTCGACGCCGTCGCCAATCCTCACAGTTTCTCCAAGCAAGCTTTCATGTAGTCACCCTTCCCATTCCAAACAATTCTCGGATTTGAGTTCAGTGGGCTTCTTCTTCTTCTTCTTCGTGTCCTCCATCAAAATTGTCTCTTGTGGAGGCAACCCCGTGAGTGGTTGGAAACAGTCCACATGCCCATGTATCCAGATTCCACGTTCACGAGTTGGGCTACACAGTTGCCTACACAGAGACTCACGGAATAGTCTTTGGTTTTACAAAGGATTACAAAGGATTACAAAGGCGGAGCATGACGACAGGAGACCTTTGGTCCATATCTAGGTCGGAAGCGAAAAAAAAAAATCATAATAATAAATTAATAAATAAAAACTATAATAATGTAAATAACAAATAAAATACATGAATAAATGCATAGGTATAGTTAGATAATGAACAAACAGGTAAATAGTAGATAATAATGAATTGACATATAACTAATAATAAATGAAAATCAAACAGGCAAATGATAACAAAACAAAAACAAATGATACAGATATTCCGATTCCGACGATACCCCATGATTTCCCAAGGTCCTTCGGCACCAGATATTGAGACGCCTCTTCAAGTCATCACTCAATATCCATGCTTCATATTCGTGCAGAAAACAGAGAACACAATTATCTTTAAGATTCGGATCTTAGATCTCCTGCATGAATAACGGCAATGGCATATGGTGTGGTTGGGAGTCCAAAACACTATGGCCAATGCCACGGGC
This sequence comes from Oratosquilla oratoria, assembly GCF_046742065.1. Classification (NCBI taxonomy): domain Eukaryota; kingdom Metazoa; phylum Arthropoda; class Malacostraca; order Stomatopoda; family Squillidae; genus Oratosquilla; species Oratosquilla oratoria. The sequence goes on along the minus strand of NC_134805.1, from coordinate 38,026,646 downwards.
ACTGTTGATTTAACTCGGATGGCTGGATGGGATGGGACGGGTTATTAGGTGGGAGTTTAGTCGCCCAGTATAGTGAAGACTTCCGAATATTAAATTCCGAACAAAGAAAAATATTTATATGGGCCTAGATTTCCATAGCGGGCATAGAAACGGTTCTCCTTTATATATATATATATATATATATATATATATACATATATATATATGTATGTATATATATATATATATATATATATATATGCATATGTATATATATATATATATATATATATATATAAATGTATATATATGTATGTGTATATATAAAATATATATATATATATATATATATATATATTATCTAGATTTCAAGATTGGTCATCCTGGATGAGATCTGAACACGAGTGACGTTGATCCCCCGAAACCAAGACTGGCGTCTGCAAACAGAATTCGATATCATGACTCGATGTTACTAAATCGCTTTACACTATTTGTAATCTGTCTGATCCAATGATATCCTTTTTTTTTCTTTGTCGTTGGTGACAGAGTCAAGACAGCAAATAAAAAAAGACTGCAGAGCCTGATGGCGTATCACCACAGGGACGGTCATGTGGAAAAGAGAGCTTTGTGGAAAGGGAGGAGGAAGGATAAGGGGGAGGGAGGAGGGAGGAAAAGGAGGGAGAAGGGGGAGAGAGAAGGGGGAGGGAGGAGGGAGGAGGGAGGAAAAGGAGGGAGGAAAAGGAGGGAGGAAAAGGAGGGAGGAGGGGGAGAGAGAAGGGGGAGGGAGGAGGGAGGAGGGAGGAGGGAGGAGGAGGAAGGAGAAGGGAGGAGGGAGAAAGGAAGAGGGGGGAAGGAGAAGAGAGGGGGAAGAAGGGAGGAAGGAAAAAGGAGGTGGTTTCAGGGAGGAGGGAGTAAGGAGGAGGAAAGAAGAAGGGATAAATGAGGAACGAGGAGGGAGGAAAGAAGAAGGGATAAATGAGGAACGAGGAGGGAGGAAAGAAGAAGGATGTGGTATGATTGAGGAGGGAAGAGAAGGGAAATGGGAGGAAGAGGAAAAGGAGAAGAGAGAGGAGGGAGGAGGGAAGAAGGAGGGGGAGGAAAGGGAGAAGAGAGAGAGGAGGGAGGAGGGAAGAGGGAGGAGGAGGAATGGAAGAAGAGAGAGGAGGGAGGAGGGAAGGGGGATGAGGCAGCGGAAATCCGGTAAATGTCTTGAGGCGCCTCATCCTGCCCAAGACGCTTCTGGCGCCGCGCTGCGATTTCGAAGAGTCTGGAGATCGACGAAGGTCTTGACTGTGCTGCGAGCTGGAGGAGTCCCATAGAGATCGACTGAGTTCCTCACCGTGTTGCAACATCGCAGAGTCTGAAGAGCGACTAAGTTCCTCACCGCATTGCGACTTCGAAGAGTCTGGAGATCGACGAAGGTCTTGACTGTGCTGCGAGCTGGAGGAGTCCCATAGAGATCGACTGAGTTCCTCACCGTGTTGCAACATCGCAGAGTCTGAAGAGCGACTAAGTTCCTCACCGCATTGCGACTTCGAAGTGTCTGGTGATCGACGAAATTCTTCACCGTGCTGCGAGCTGGAGGAGTCCTATAGAAATCGACTGAGTTCCTCACCGTGTTGCAACATCGAAGAGTCTGAAGAGCGACTAAGTTCCTCACCGCATTGCGACTTCGAAGTGTCTGGTGATCAACGAAATTCTTCACCGTGCTGCGAGCTGGAGGAGTCCTATAGAAATCGACTGAGTTCCTCACCGTGTTGCAACATCGCAGAGTCTGAAGAGCGACTAAGTTCCTCACCGCATTGCGACTTCGAAGTGTCTGGTGATCGACGAAGTTCTTCACCGTGCTGCGAGCTGGAGGAGTCCTACAGAAATCGACTGAGTTCCTCACCGTGTTGCAACATCGAAGAGTCTGAAGAGCGACTAAGTTCCTCACCGCATTGCGACTTCGAAGTGTCTGGTGATCGACGAAGTTCTTCACCGTGCTGCGAGCTGGAGGAGTCCTATAGAAATCGACTGAGTTCCTCACCGTGTTGCAACATCGAAGAGTCTGAAGAGCGACTAAGTTCCTCACCGCATTGCGACTTCGAAGTGTCTGGTGATCGACAAAGTTCTTCACCGTGCTGCGAGCTGGAGGAGTCCTATAGAAATCGACTGAGTTCCTCACCGTGTTGCAACATCGAAGAGTCTGAAGAGCGACTAAGTTCCTCACCGCATTGCGACTTCGAAGTGTCTGGTGATCGACAAAGTTCTTCACCGTGCTGCGAGCTGGAGGAGTCCTATAGAAATCGACTGAGTTCCTCACCGTGTTGCAACATCGAAGAGTCTGAAGAGCGACCAAGTTCCTCACCGCATCGCGACTTCGAAGAGTTTGAAGAACAAGTTTCTCTCTGACGACTACTTGATCTCTGATTCGATTCATCTTCAGAGGGCAAAATTTTCAAGACACTCCTGCTAGAGCCCGAACTCTTCTTATAACTAGACCTGGGGTCACTTCGCCATCGGGTACGGGTGACGGCCACTTACCCTGGCTGTGCATAAAGCGGTTTCGGCTGCTGCTGAGTGCCTCCTGGTGTAGACTCCTTGTCTCAACAGTGTCTGTTGTCCTGTCTGGTAGGTGCTGACTGATTGGTTTAGGTTCACATCACTTGCCCGTAGATTTGACATCATCGTCATACTGGGGCTTACTAATCTTGTGTGGAATGTAACCGGTAGGCAAATTGCACCCAAATTGCACCCAAATTGCATGGAACGTGAGCGTATAAGGAAACTGCTTTCATGGTCCTATAACATAAAGCAAAAGAAGTTTAACGTTTCATTTCACTTCTTTTGATTCTTTCAGGATTAAGCCACATTGAAACATGGCCCCGATGAACGTGAGCATATAAGGAAGAATTCATGGTCCTATAACATGCGGCTAAAGAAGTTTCACGTTTCATTTCACTGCCTTTGATTCCTTCAGGATTAGGGCGCCCTGAAACATGGCCCCGATGAAATGTGATGCCGTAGCCCGGGATCTACAGCACTTGACTGCAGTAGCGAAATTTTTCGTTTCTTCTCTCAAACAGTCGGGGGATTCTCCAGGGACTCAACTTCTGGAGAGAGTCGATGTAGCTTCTCCCAGGAGTTGTCGAGCGGCGGAAGCTCCAAGCAGGTCCAGTCCCAAAAATCTTCTGATTTCAACGGGGACGGGGATAGCAAATGAGACTTAGGAACCTGACTAGGGGGCCTGTGAAGCAAGGTTAACATCTCTGTTCCAGAAGTTAGGCAACAAAAACAACAACAGTGCCTGTAATTGTTCTAAGTGTGAGTGATGATGTACGTGCTCTTTCTCTCTATAGAAACCCTGAAGGCGTTTTGTACTTCTTTTATGTAGTATAGATTTAGTCGATAATGCATCTGCTGTTTAGATTGATTCATGATGACGGTATTGTTAGGGTATTAGAAATCATAGCGGTGAGCTAATGTGAGTTTAGGTCTCTAGCGTTTGGATGTCCTTTGTAAGAGAGGTCACAGAGAAAGGACCTTTGTCCAAGAGGATTGTTAAATAAACTTACAAAATTTTACCACTGTGATCTCTCTTGCGCCTTCCACTCTTGTATCGGCTGGGAAGATATTATTTTGTGGACGAAATGACTAAATCGTGGGCAATCGGACCTAGAAATTCACCTCCCATAACAACATCATAAAGACAATATAAAGTAATTTGTGGTCATATTGGGAGGATTCACATTTCATGGTGAGTGAAGATGGAATACGACTTGACTCGCTGCATGTCTATCTGCAGCAGATGTTTCTCCTGAAGAACCAATACGCAGTAAGAGGTGATTGGCATCACTGAAGTATTTTCAGAAAAAGCGACCATGTCGGATTGATTCTAAATCGAGAAAAATATTCAGAAAAGTGTTGATTGATAAAGAAAATGAGAGAGAAATGATAAATGATAAATGATAAATGTAAATGATAGAAGCGTTGATAAAGTCGTTACTGTCAATAAATAATAATCATGGTAGGGCCTAAACCATCTGTATCGAAATAAGTTATTAGACCTGTCTAGAAAGGAAAAAAAAAAAGCGTGTATGGTAGCTATAAGCTACATATAGGAAGACATGAATAACAATTAAAGCACATTCATATCCACATCTCTCATAGTTATCTAGTTAATGAAAGATATAGTATTTGTAATATCGAATAGATAGATAATATAAGAAATGGTTTACCAATGGAGTGGTTACGAATGAAATAGAATTTGTAACTACGAGTATTAGTTCTTTAAAGAAAAGGCTAAATAACTTTATGGATA
>NC_134805.1:38004864-38009864 GCF_046742065.1 Oratosquilla oratoria | reverse complement strand
AGTATATTTCGGTTCCTAACTCTAGAAAAACTGAAGGCATAGACAGATTTCTTGGGAAGAGTGGGATAAAAATAGTAAGGACGTCCAATTCCAAAATTGGAAAAATGGTCAAGACCAAGAGTATAAAAGGACTGTCCCAAAACGCCCTCAGTACCATCTATCGCATTCCTTGCGGTAGTTGCTCGTCTTCGTATTACGGCGAGTCAGGTCGAGGCGTCGAGAAACGCGTAGCTGAGCACAAAAGAGACTTGAGGTCACACAGGACTTCTAACTCACTCGTCCAACATGCTGACCGGTCTGGACATTTGCCCCACTGGGATGGAGTCGAGGTTCTACACACGGGATTAAGGAGAGACATGAGGAAGACTGTTGAAGCTGCCTACATTGATTATTATGAAAACATCAATGACAGGGAAGGTTTTGTTTGTTTGTCAAAGGCAACAAGTAAATTAATTATAAATACAATTGGGAAACGTATGCATGATACGGGAAAGGAAATCCCCAGACAGCCGGCGGGGTGACCTGTCCTTGTTCCCATCCTCGGATGTATAAATATATGGTCCAACTGTTTGTAGACAGCTTACTGAAGAAGACCGAGTCGGTCGAAACGTATAAGCAATAAAAAAGTTCCAGCCCATCTTCGCTTATTCTTCCTCCACCCAGTCTCTCATATATATATATATTTGTATGTACATAAAGATGATTTTTAAGTGGAAAGGTACTCAAACGCTCATGGGTCACGTTGTGTACTAGTTACTTGGGATTAAACTGGAATAGGATGGTTTAAGTTAGTCGAGGCTACACTAGACAAGGCTAAGTTAGGTTAGCTTAATCATGTTCCTTTGTTATTAATTCCCCATACCCAAACCCTAAATTCCTTTGTATTGATCAAATTTATAGAAAGGGAAAGAGTAGTTTTTGTATCACACTAAAGGAAGGATTAAAAAAAAAAAAGAATCTGATTCACGTTTTCTATTGGAAGATCATTACTTCATATTCGCCGGAAGTGTGTGGTTGAAATTATGAACTCCATCAGAATACAACATAACAAGAGTGTTCATTTACTGTACCTTTGTGATGGTGTCTTAGCAATATATCCCCTTGATATAAACATATAAGTTACCAATATTATCTTCACCGTAGTTCATTGGTACTAGACACCTCAATTCACTGTTGTTTTGTTTATACAATAGAACCTATATTCGTATGTGTATAAGAGACATTAGATTCTTTCGATCATCCTCTTGTCACCAAGGTCATTGTCATAAGTGAGCATTGATATAATACAAAAATCTTCTCAAGCAGTTTCTATTCTTTTTCAATGCAGAACCTTGTTTTCTGCACTAAATATCGTAATGTAACTCAACTTATTTAGTTCACAATAAAAAAAGAAAGTATGATTTGCTTTCACAGTCATCTGACAACAAAACTCTCAAACGAGGAAATGACTGATATCTAACCGACACCCACACATTGGCCAATGATAACAAAGCTTTCAAAGTGAGAAGTAGTTTTCTGCATTCTGATTAGCTGTTCACATTTTAAAAGAAAGGGTCAGTATGATCCATACTTCAAAAATACATTTGTATATCATACGAAGTGTAAATTACATAGCATATCTTAGTTGCAAAACTGCAAAATACAAAAAACTTATTGAAAAGTTTCAGAATTTGGTGTAAGATAACAGAAACGGTTGCAGAAATCACAACACATTATTTTTATATTATAATGATTTTTTAATCATAATTATTGTTTAGGTGTATCTGATAAATATTGTCAAGTGTATAAGGAAAGAAGAAAATATTCCTGACAGTTCTAGGAATAAAAATTAACAAAATAATTTACAAAGTGGGCTGCGCGTCAATATTGGGTAAATTGATCATTATCAAGGCTAAACAGTTTCAAAATATGTCCATATATAGATATATTTTATTCATACAATTAAGAACACTATATTCTTTCTCACATTTAAATTCAATTTTATTATAATAAAAAACTTACGTAAATATAGATCCAAGAAATTACTTTATGTCATGTAAACTTATTACAATAGTACTGAATATACAAAATCTAATTAATTTTTTAACTTTAGATCTTCGTTTAATGCGGTTGATGTTGAATGATGATTATTGTGTTACTTATCATGACTTTTGTGACAAATAATTTTTGTCTCGCAGATCTTATTTAAAAGAATTTTTTTTCTACAATGAGATTAATAACGATTTTATTTTGTTTTTCATTGAAGCGGTGCTGCGCGCAACCGCTCGTGGCGACTGGTGACAGATATACAACGCGGTTGCTAGTTATCCAATATTTGTTATATTATCAATAATGCTATTTTCAACGGTCATTTGATGCTTAATGTTAGTATACCATTACTGAAATTTAGACGAATTGAGTTGTGATATTACATACATACATATACCAAAGGTTTCTTCCCCCTTACACGGGGGATAGCCAAAAAGAATAAGGCATAGAAACTACTCCCACCCATTTCATTTCCCATATATTCCACTCCCCTCCGCCCTCCTCCCTCCCTCCTATCTTGGCACCTCCTGGATGACGGGTCATCCCTGCATCCTGTCCACTGCCCTGGGTCAGAAGCAGTATCGCAAGACACAGCACATCCACAGCAAGGCCGCTTCATAAATTTGTATAGTTTCTAACGTTGATAATACTTACAGTAGAATGTTGGTATGTTTATCTTGACCTTGGCAGTATCGTCACAGACTGCGTGATGTTAACTAGGGACCTCTTCCACGACAGTTTAACGAAAAAAGACGACTTTTCCGCACTCCCTTTAAAATCGTTCACTCATTCGTGCCCAGGTCAGCCTCTGATCCACCTATTATCGATTCGTTTGCAGCAGTCTTTCTTGTTTTATTTTTCTTCGCTCCCAGACTTGCATTATGTATTTCTGGGGGTTTCCCTCCAAAAGACTTTAGAATTGTCATGATTGTACTGTACTGTCAGAGTGTTGCTGTAAGGGAGAGGAAATGGACGGGGCATGGGGAAAGCAGGCCTTATCGTATCGTTGGGATAATTCTAAATGGAGAGAGGGAGACGGGTTATGTAGTAGTAGAAAGCCAAAGGGAGTGATCACAACGTTCAGGAAAAATTAAATTCAAGAGGAATTTTACGTGTGATACATGAGATCATAGGATCAAGGTAAGACCACCCGTGCACACTGGATCGGAGACCCTGACAGAGGGAGATTACTCCGTAGGATGGAGAGACGTGGAAAAGTCTTGCTTTCAATCAATCTTATCGACAAAGTGGGGAAGGGAGTTTAAGATTTAGTGATGAAGATAGGCAGGATGGTAGGATTTCTTTTAATGAGAGTAAACTATATATATACATATATATGTATATATATATATATATATATATATATATATATATATATATATATATATATATATATACATGTGTGTGTGTGTGTGTGTGTGTGTGTGCGTGTGTGTGTGTGTGTGTGTGTGTGTGTGTGTGTGTGTGTGTGTGTGTGTGTGTGTGTGTGTGTGTGTTTATGGTAATTTTGTTGAACCAGTCAAAATGACAGGAAGAGAATGAAACAAATGAAGGAAACAGAAATTAATACGGATAATGATTCGATATTATGGAAATTCAAAGGCCGAATCCAGACACAAAGAAGAAAGCAGTATTGCTAGAATCAACGTCGGAGAGAGCCATATCCCTGCCGTCAGGCGATTTTATTCACATTAGAGCAGTGAATACCGTGCCGAACTCATGAGTAGGTGATCGTGAGTTCGACTCCCGGGATTTGTTGCGTGCTTATTGCGTTGGTTTCCGACATCTTTGGCCAGGCGGGGAAGCGACCCAAACATCGGCCTAAAAAAAAAAAAAAAAAAAAAAAAAAAAAAGCGGGTTTGTCTTACCAATGGCTTTCCCATTTTCCATTTCGTGGTAGTGGGGTGACAATAGTTCTTCAGCTGGGCTCCGTGGACCACTTATTATTATCATTTTTAGTGGGCGGGGGCACTGAGTTTAATAAAAGGGGGCTACATACCGGAAACTAGTGGGAGTGATTGGATGTTTAGCGATACAATTCAGTGTTAAAAAGCGGTCTTCTCCAGGAGAATAAAGAACAGCATTCCATAAGTATGACTCACGTGACGAAATATAGATTGAGGATCTCTTGGTAGGAGGGCTGTAAGGGTTTAGAATCTGTCCCGCTCTCTCCTTCATTCAAGTTTCACAATCGACCAACGCACATAGATGGGGACACCAGTCTCGTCTGTCTATCCGGAAATTCTGTTGGGGATTTGCTCCACATATTTCCTTCTCACTTAACTCCGTTTTCTTTTCTTCTTCCCGAGTAGTCGTCGTCACTCTGTCCCTTCATCACCCATGCATGACCAATAACGTCACGTTCTCAAAGAATTTTGAGGCTTCACGGTCAGTCTCTGTTGGCAACGATGGTTTTGTCAATGTCTTTTATTAACCATAACGGTAGTGTCAGTGTCTATCATTAATGATAATGGTATTCTCAATGTCTATCATTAATGATAATGGTATTGTTAATGTCTGTTCCGGAAATTTTTTATCTCCGTACTTTTTCAATTTCAACCAAAACTTATCTATTGTGCTGATTCTCTTACCATCACCATCACCATCACCATCACCATCACCATCACCATCACCATCATTATCATCATCAACACCATCACCATCATCATCACCATCATCATTATCATTATCATCATCATCATCATCATCATCATCATCATCATCATCATCATCATCATCATCATCATCATCATCATCACCATGTCATCATATTCTTCTAGTCTGTCATCACCTTAGTAATAGTAATAGTGATTACTGACATCACACACTCGTCAGTATTATAGTCACTACTATTGGGCTTATCACTGCCCTGGCTTTACATTATCATTTTGATCATATTCTTATATTCATCACATCATACCTCTTATCATATCTAAGTTATCATTTTCTTCAATCAACCATCACATTCCTGA
>NC_134805.1:37969864-37989864 GCF_046742065.1 Oratosquilla oratoria | reverse complement strand
CCATTCCACCCCCACTCATTCCACTCCCATCCGCCACCCTTGCTCTCCTCTCATCTTAGCTTCTTGTGGATGACTGAATTAATTTTATGAAGCCATTACCCCGTACGGAGTAGCCAATGCAAGATGTATTGATGGAAACGCTAAAAGAGAGAGGTGAAAGCTTCGGCCAATCAATCAATCAGTCAATTGATCAATCAACCAGACAATCAACCAACCCAGTAGTGTCATAGCCACACGTATCCTTCTCCCCATACCTATGCGGACATCCAAGCCTGACCCATGATATTGCGTCAGAACTATATGTTTACTATATTTATATACGCATTATCCCTTATGTTGTGTTTACACAAATACTTCAAAGGATTACAAAGGATTACAAAGGAAAAACACGCCGACAGGAGACCTTCTGGTCCATTTCTAGGTCGGATGCGTAAAAAAATTATAATAATGATAAATAGATAAATAAGAATTATAGTAACATAGATAATGATAAATAGAATAGATAAATAAATGAATAGGTATAGTTAGATAATAAACAAACAGGTGAATAATAAATAATGATAAACAGAGAAATAAAAAATAATAAATAAAACCACGCAAATAATAATAAACAGACAAATAATAACAAACAAATAAACAAATAACATAAAATAAATGGCAGACATCACAGCATCTTGCTTAGGTGCTGATCTAAACAAATCTGATATATTACATCATGTACAAATGTCCACGTTAATTCGTCCAGTGTTTCTTTAGCGGAAGGGGAGGGGGGAGGATACAAAACAACCTCGTTCTTCAAGTGAACAGAATAGTTTGGGATTAACTAGATTAAAGACAGTACAACAAATCACCGTTGGAGAGAGCGAGATCTGTGTGCAGTGACGTCACTGCTGGACCTCATGGTTCATAATTCGCGTTTCGTCGGCGATGACCAGCGCTTCTATAATTAAAGGACAATTCTCCTCAGAAAAGGTGGTGGAAGAGGCTTGATAATTTTATTGTGGCGACGCTGACACGGTTGGTAGAGGCCCAGACTGTCATTACGGCGGTCTGGGTTCGAATCCTGCCCAGGGCTGAAAATAATTTCAGTATCGCTGCGCTTCGAGTCGTTACTCCAACTCTCGTTGGCGGGGAGCTTGGGGTGTGTGTGCGTGTAAGGTCAAAGCATTACCCATAGATTGGTCATACGAGCTCTGAGCTCTCTTCCGGGAGGGAAATAGCTGTCGATCATAAGTCCAACACGCGATCCAAAGACCAAGGTGAATCACACACACACACACACACACACACACACACACACACACACACACACACACACACACACACACACACACACACACACACACACACACGCATACACACACGGATGGTAGAGTCCCAGACTGTCATTACGGCGGTCTGGGGTCGAATCCTGCCCAGGGCTGAAAATAATTTCAGTATCGCTGCGCTTCGAGTCGTTACTCCAACTCTCCTTGGGCGTGTGTGTGCGTGTAAGGTCAAATCATTACCCATAGATCGGTCATAGGAGCTCTGAGCTCTCTTCCGGGAGGGAAATAGCTGTCGATCATAAGTCCAACACGAGATCCAAAGACCAAGGTGAATCACATAAACACACACACACACACACACACACACACACACACACACACACACACACACACACACACACACACACACACACACACACACACACACACATGTATATATGCATATATGTGTAATAAAACCAATAGGAAAATAAAATGAAAGGTGACCGAACGTTTTCGTCTATTTAATGTCTTAAATAGACGAAAACGTTCGGTCACCTTTCATTCTATTTTCCAAGTGGTTTTATTACTCAGTTTGTGAATCACGTGTTTTTGTGATTTATTCGCATATATATATATATGTATATATATATATATATATATATATATATGTATATATATATATATATATTATATATATTTATATATATATATACATATATACACACACAAATATAAATTCACGAGGAGATCAGGTTACTAGAACACAATCTGAACTATACGGGAGTTGAGGAAATTATTGGTCGCAACGTTTCTTGTGGCTGTTTACTCGAATCAATTCTAAACGAAAGTGATATGACCGTGGGGGGTGGGACGGGTGGAGGGGAAGAAGTTTCCACATGGGGAAGGTGGGGGGGAGGGGGTGAAGGCCTGAAGGGCTGTGAGAAACAGCGGTGGTCATGTTGGCATAAATAGGGAAAACATTGTTGGGACTGACAATAACAACGACCGTTGAGGCTGTGGGACGGGGCTGGGGGGACGGGGGTGGGGAGGGGAGGACGGGACTTGGGGAGGGCGGGGGGAGGGGGGCTAAGAGGTTTGGTGGAGCCTTCCAGCGTACCGCTTGCGAGCTCCTACTTTAGGCAAAATAATTATCTCTTCTTCTTCATCATCATCATCATCATCATCATCGTCATCATCATCATCATCATCATCATCATCATCATCATCGTCGTCATCGTCATCGTCGTCGTCGTCATCATCGTCATAATTGTCATTGTCCTCGTCGTCGTCGTCATCGTCCTCGTCGTCGTTGTCATCGTCGTTGTCGTCGTCGTCGTCATCGTCGTCGTTGTCATTGTCGTCGTCGTCGTCGTCACCACCATTACTACCACCTACCCCCAACAACTATTCCATCAGTTACCATAACCATTAATATATAAAATTCAGACATGAAATAGAGTTATAACGTCACGTTGTATGGAATGGTCAACACACACACACACACACACACACACACACACACACACACACACACACACACACACACACACACACACACACACACACACACACACACACACATATTATATATATATATATATATATATATATATATATATATGTATAGAGAGAGAGAGAGAGAGATAGAGAGAGAGAAAGAGAAATAAACAGAGATGGAAACTGCCACAAGATGAGCTCGTGTTTGTGTTACGTTGGGCCAAAATCAGGTGCAAGTGGGAGAATGTCGCCAACTGAGAGGGAGCGAGGGGAAGGAGGGGCAGAAAGGATGTTGGGGGGGGGAAGGAGTGGGTTGAAACTGGGGGAGAGATGGAGGAGAGAGAGGAGGAGAGATGGAAGAGAGAGAGGAGGAGAGATGGAAGAGAGAGAGGAGGAGAAAGAGAAGGAGAGGGACGGAGAAGCTGATTGGATGAATGAGGAGGCAGAGAATGGCAAGATAAGTCAGAAGAGAAGGTGGAGGAGGTGGAAGGGGTGAAGGAGGAGGAGGAGGAGGAGGAGGAGGAGGAAGAGGAGGAGGCAGGTGCAAAGGGACTTGGAGAGGAGGGATGGGCGGAGGAAGAGAAATCAAAGGAGACTGATGAGGTTCCGATGATGATGGTGGTGATGATGATGATGATGATGATGATGATGATGATGATGATGATGATGATGATGATGATGATGATGATGATGATGATGATGATGATGATGATGATGATGATGATGATGATGATGGTGATGATGATGATTATGATGATCATGAGGAGGATTATGATGATGACTGTGATGATTATGATGACCATGAGGAGGATTATGATGATGACTGTGATGATACTATTGTTGTTTCCGCTGATGATGAACGCAATGATAATGAAGACGATGACAATGATGAAGATTAAACTGCTGCTGATGATGATAATGATGGCAACGATAATGATTATGATGAGGAAGAGGTGGTTTAGAAAGAATAAGGAAGGAAGAGTGATGACAGTAGAAAGAAGAAGAGATATCAGAGGAACAGAAAGAAAATTAAAGGAGGAGGATAGGAGGAGGAGAATGAGGAAGGAGATGAGGAGAAGAGGAGGAACAGAAGGAGGAAAAAAATAGATAAATGAAGAAGAAGGACTAGAAGGGAGATGAAGAGGAGAAGAAAAGGACGAAGAGGAATTAAAAGAGAAGTAAGAGGAAATGAAGACAATATACATAGAGGAAGAAACAGACGAAGAAGAGTAATATTACGAAAAAATATAGGATGAGGAGGTAAGGAGGAGGAGGAGGAGGAGGAGGAGGAAGGAGAGGATTAGCTTCAGACGCTTAGACCGTATCCTGGATGAGGAGAGGATGAGTGGATGAGGAGAGGAAACAAGAACGGATGTTGTATGACTACGAACATCCAGAGGAAGATTACACAAGTTTAGGTGGCGGGAGGAGGGGGAAGAAGTGGAGGTGGAGGAAGAGGAGGAGGAGGGAAGGGGAGGCACACGAGGAGTAGAAGGAGAAAGAAAAAGGAGAGGGAGAAGGTGAGGAGGAGGAAGAGGTGGAGGAGAAAGAGGGAAAGGAGAAGAGGGGCAGGAGGAAGAAAAGGAGGATAACTGTGGGGATGAGAAGGAAAAGGAAGAGGAGGAGGAGGAGGAGGAGGAGGAATAGGAGGAAGCGGAGGAGGGGGAGGAGGGATATAAGAAAAGAGAATAGAAAGAGGTTGCAAAGTGGGAGAAATAGTGGAGGATGAGAAGAAAGGAAGAGAGATAAAAGAGAGATAGGAAGCGTAGAGATGTAGGAAAGGAAAAAAAGAGGAAGTAGAATAAGGCGGGAAGGAAGGCGAGGAGACGCGAAGAGAGAAAGAAGAGAGCGAGTGATAAAGGAGGATATAGAAGAAAAAAGAAGAGAAAGGGATGGGGAAGAAGGGGAAGGTGGTGGGGATGAGGGAGGTGGTCAGGTAAGAATAGTGGAGGAAGGGAACGCTGATAGAAGAAGGAGAAAGAGGAGGAGGAGGAGGAGGAGGAGGAGGAGGAAGAGAGGAGAAGAAGAAGAAGAAGAAGAAGAAGAAGAAGAAGAAGAAGAAGAAACAGAGCAGAACAGTACGCACGCACTCGCACACACACACACACACACACACACACACACACACACACACACACACACACACACACACACACACACACACACACACACACACACACACACACACACACACACACACACACACACAAACACAATACATTTGAGAAACTAATCTCCTCGACACTTTCTGGTCGATAAGAACAAAATTCTCTCCTAACAGGACCCTTCCTAACAGAACCTAACCTAACCTAGTCCAAGCTAAGCTAAGCTGAACTTACCTAACCTTATGTATTCTAACTTAACCTAACTTAGCCTAGCCTAACCTAACCTAACCTAACTTAACCTAAGCTAACTTAACCTACCCTAACCTGACCTAATCTTGTCTAATCAAATTTAATCTAACTCAGTCTAATTTAACCTAATCTTATCTAACCTAACCTAACCTGACCTAACCTAACCTGGCCTAATCCAATCTAATCCAGTTCAATCTAACTTAACCTAATATAACCAAATATCTGATACATCGTCAAAAAGCATCATGGTATGATGAGTGTACTGTGCATGAACAACTACAATGTCAAAAATATAGTTGGGGGGCAGGGGGGGTGCATAATGGCAGTGGTGGTGGTGGGGGGTTGGTTGGAGAAAGGGACCACTGGGAAAGAACTTATACAATTTTTATGACTTCACAGATCTCTATATGTGACATCGCAAAGAAGCCTTAGTTAAACTATGACGTCACAGGACCACCAAATGAATTCTTTTTCCTTGAAGATCATGACTCGAACGAAGGAAAAGGAGGAGGAAGAGGAGGAGGATGAGGAAGGGGAGGCACACGAGGAATAGAGGAAGGAAGAAGAAGTGGAGGGAGAAGGTGAAGAGGAGGAAGAGGTGGAGGAAGAAGAGAGAAAGGAGAAGAGGGGCAGGAGGAAGAGAAGGAGGATAACTGAGGGGATGAGAAGGAAAAGGAGGAGGAGGAGGAGGAGGAGGAGGAGGAGGAGGAGGAGGAGGAGGAGGAGGAGGAGGAAGAAGAGGAGAGGATACTCAGTAGAGGAACTTGGGCATATTATTTTTTTTCACAAACTTAAGCTCTAGAGCTGTCATATCCCGCGCACCAGTCCTTTCAAAGCCTCGAGGGTGCTCTAAGAATGTGGGTAACCAAACTACGGCCTGCGAGCTCAGTTCATCCGGAATTGATCACAACCCTGAACAATGGCGACTATTTGTAGATAGTTCTACAAAAAAGTCTCAAAGCCGTTGTTTTACTACATAATGGAAATCATTATCCACCCCTGCTTCTCGAGAAGGTAATTCTTTTTTAATTACCCTGGGTAACAAAATTTCACAAATTATTTGTTACTCATTTTTTTTTAGTGCTGCTAAAGCAAACATTTGCGCTGGTTCTGAATATGTACTTGCTTTTTTTTCTACCATCAACCGTTTTAGTGATGTAGAAAATTACACTGATATAAAGAAATGTACGTGGTATGGGAAAACACAAAATTGTCGCTTACATCTTTCCATTTTTTTCAGATTTTAACTATAATTACTAACGGCCTTGACCATGGCTACAAGAGTATGTAGGAATTTTTACCAGATTCATTCTGTTATGTGTGTCGTTTCTATGTTGGACCTTAAAAAGTATCACATAAAAATTTGAAAGGTGCCAAGTACTGGATTGCTTACAGAATGTACTTTGGAATGAGTATAGGTAACCAAGAAAAACCATGGGCGCCTCATGTCAAAATGGAAGCTGTCGATCAAATTAAGATGAATGGCTGATGGGTGCAAGAAAAGCAGTGCCATTTGTTGTGCCGAGAATTTGACAAGAGCCAAAAAATCATCACGATGATTGCTATCAAAGTACATTAAAGCTATGAGAATAAAATCTCTTCCATGTCCGAGCATTTTATCCTCTAATGTACATGTCTCACATGATAATACCTTACTGGTTCCACGTCCACCAGAAAATTGTAAGTAAATCTGATCAAAATGTGAATTCTATTATTTGTTACAGAGTCAGTATTGAAATCATCCAAATATCTAGCTACGTTTTCTTGTAATGCAATTAGTAAATGCAACATTTTTTTCATGTACAGGATATGATGGAAGTTTCATCAAGAGAGTGAGAAGGTGGTGACTTTGAAGAAATGGGTGAAAATTTAGAGCCACACTTTCCAAATCAACGTGAACTGGATGAGTTCATCAGGGATTTGGGCCTCACTAAGTCAGGAGCTGAGCTTTTAGCATCCAGACAGAGTGCCTGGAATCTGTTGAGGAAGTACTGTAGATCAACAGTATACAGGAAGCGCCATGAGGAATTCAAAGTATACTTTGATATAAGTGAGGATCTCTGCTTCTGCGAAGATATTAATGGTTTACTTACAGCTATTGGTATTGATCACAGCCCTGAACAATGGCGACTGTTCATAGATAGTTCTACAAAAAGTCTGAAAGCTGTTTTACTACACAATGGAAATCAAAATCCATCCCTGCTCCTCGAGAAGGTAAACTATGATAACTCCGAATGGGATGTTTGTGGTGATTCTACAATGTTCGCCTTCTTACTTGTATTACAGGGTGGGTATACTGAGTATTCATGTTTTCTTTGCCTATGGGACAGTCGGGCTGATAATGAACACTACCAGAAAGTGGAGTGGCCCCCTCGAGATGTCTTGCAGCCAGAAAACTCAATGTTATTAGATAGCCTCTTGTAGAGCTTATCAAAGTGTTGCTACCTCCACTTCATATAAAGCTTGGTTTGGTCAAACAAATTGTGAAAGGATTAGATCAAGGTGGAAGAGCATTTCAAAAGATTCGTCTACTCTTTCCAAAACTATCAGAGGCCAAAGTTAAGGGTGGTTGATTTACTGGTCCGCAAGTAAGGAAAATGTTGAAATCAGTGCAACTTGAGAATGCAATGAGTGATGTTGAAAGAAAGACGTGGTGGGCATTTCGAGATGTAGTTAATGAATTCCTTGGTAATAATAAAGACCCAGACTACAAGCAGCTCGTAGCAAAACTTTTGGAAAGTTATAAGAACTTAGGATGTTTTTTTTTTTTTTTTTTTTTTTATACCAAGGCTTTGTCCCCCATCCAAGGGAGGTAGCCAAAAAGGGAAAGGCATAAAAACACTCCCACCCATTTCATCCCTAAATACACTCCACACCCCTCCCACCCTCCCTCTCATCTGAGCACCTCCTGGATGACGGGTCATCCCTGCACCCTGCCCACCGCCCTGGGTCAGAAGCAGTGGGTCAGGATGTAGAATGCAATTAAAGGTGCACTTTTTGCCTTCACATTTGGATTTTTTCGTAAAAACTTGAAAGGACTGCGTGAAGAACATGGTGAGAGGTTTCATCAGGACAATGTTGCAATGGAGAAAAGATCTCAAAGAAAATGGGACATTGCTATGATGCGCAACTATAATTGGTCACTGGTGCGTAGAGACAAAGGAACTCGCAGTAGGAAACCCCACTCATCAGGGCATTTCTAGCGGGTTCTTGTAACTGTATCACATGCTTTCATTTTTACATTTTCTTATTAGTTTAAAAAGGGAATGCAAGGACAAAATATCAGCTACTATTTATAGGCAATATGAATATGGTAAATATAGTGTACTATCACTGCTATGTATAGTTTCTTTTGTATATAAAACCTCAATTTTCTTTTAAAAACAGATATTATGGAACATCCAATGGTATTTTTAAAATCAGGAGGGAAAAATCCTTAGAAAGACTAAAGACATTTTAAGAAACAAAACTAGTCTTAACTAATTTCATTATTTTTCTAGAATTTAGGTGTGTAATCAATGTATTGTATTGAACATAAAGGTTATGCAGCCCAGGCTTGTCATGTTCTCAGTTATCTGGCACGCTGTGACCTCTGCTCTTAGCCAATGTTTATTAACTTGGGGTGCTGAAATAAATCATAGGGGGTGCTGGGAAGTGCCGAATACTTGACAGTACTTCACTTTCCTTTATCATTCTAGTTATCAAATGTTAACCAGAGTTAAAGGGTGATAGAATGCCTTGATCTGACTACTACAGAAATGCTAGAGTCGGAAGAGGTTTAGAAACGGTACTCAAGACTTAAAGAAAAAAATAAATAAAATAAAAAATAAAATAAATAAATAAATAAATAAATAAAAATTGTCTCACGTCAACCAGAATAAAGTCCTAAAAGGAGACGAGATTATCCTTTTAGACAAAAAAATATATATAATAATACATCTAGTTCTGGATGAGGTGTTCCTTAATGCTGAATAAATTCAAGAGGCATCAGCCAGTATAAAATTCTGAAAGTTGTCCATTGGGTTTTAATAGGTAGTAAAGGGTTAGCCCGAAGCTCAAACTCACATCTCCTCTCACTTCCCTCCTTTCCCTACCCATCCTTGTCCTCTTCCGCCAAGTAATCTGCTTATAGTCGTTGGAATCTGTATTTGCATGAAATAGTCCGAAATAGGATGTTCGCTGTGAACAACCGCTGTCCAGTGGGTATGAAAGGGGAGGAGGAGGAGGAGGAGGAAGGAGAAGAAGGATATGTAGAAGGTGGGAGGAGGAGATGGGAGTGGGAAAATTAATATCTTCAGCACGCTGACCTACTCTGTTGATATTTTCAGATCTGTAACATTACAAATGTATCCAATCTTTTTTTTTTTTTTTTTTTTTAAAGGAGGGGTGGGTGGGTACATAGGAGGGAGAGCGCATGATGTGCGAGTTTTACTCATGTTACAAAAAGTGAAATATCAAAGAAAGTATTTACACGCTCTAAGAGTGTGGTGCCTAACATGAGGCTTCCAGAAACAGACGGGCATCCCCGCCATTGTTGCACGGGTTAGGCACGGATCGTAAAAGGCGAAAGCCTCCCCTATATACACATCCGTGCTTCACTCAAAACCAGTAAAAGTGGTGGGGATGCCCCTCTGTTTCTGGGCTCCTCATATAAGCTTTAGTCTTAGTTATGTACAAAATGGAACTTAAGATATACGAGCTTTCCCAAAAAAGAACAATCGAACACGCCTTCTTGTGGTCGTTAAGTTTCAAAGGATAATTAAGCTGTCCTTGGATCATTGATGCAAAACGTAAAAAAAAAAAAAAAGTTTGAGACAATGGAACCGCGTGAAAGACATGATGCAAAGTGAACTGAAGACTTTATCAAGTCCAGCATACGAAGAGATCGAACTGGAAGAAGTCTACTGCCTGGAAGGCAGAGCCTGGAAGGTCCACTTCCCCCTTTTCATGAATTCTTAGCATTCTTGTGGTTTCCCTTCATTTTTCTCCCAAATTCCATGGCGCCAAAAAAGGTAAAGATATAAGTATATACAATAAAAACAAAATTTAGGTGAAAAGAGATTATTCTATTACAGAGTTGACAATCATAACTGCCTTACATTTAATTTATTTTTGTAAATTGCTTAATTTACATTCAGACTCCTCACATCATATAGAAATGTATAACATGTAACAGCTGACTATAGTCCTCCCCTAAATTCTTGTCACCACTCCTCCCCATGGCCACAAGATTGCTGTAGGAATGGCAAGAAAAGAGAGTTCTTGGAGATACACGGAAAGACCAGAACACCAGATCCTGGTATCCGGAACACAAAATTACAGACTCAGGATCTTTATGCTTTCAGGTGAGTCTCGTAGAGTCTTGTAACTACCGAAACTTTTATAAGAAAATACCCTTTTCTGTAGTGAAGAAGGTTAGGTTAGGTTAGGTTAGGTTAGGTTAGGTTAGGTTAGGTTAGGTTAGGTTAGGTTAGGTTAGGTTAGGTTAGGTTAAATTAGGTTAGGTTAAGTTAGGTTAGGTTAAGTTAGGTTAGGTTAGGACTGAAATGGAAGAATGTTATGTAAGGCGAGACCCATCGTCTACAGGTCTCCACGAAGTCTTAGACCTCAGCCCCGGTCTCTGTCCACGCCCCCCCCACCCCCCATCCTATCCTCATCTTCCTTCTTGAAGGACTCTTGGTGGTCCTGAGTTTCAACCCGTAAATAACTCACAACACAATACAGTTATACACTACTCAATACATCAATGGCTCCAGATTATACACCCCCCATGTCCATCACACAAGAAACAGAATCTACTTTCTTCACGCTTTTCAGAAATAAAGAGAAATAGAAAACGGGGTGCATTGTGCCCCGTAACTGCACTTGAAAGAAAATGGGAATTGGTTTGAACCGTGGTTCCTTCCTTTTTGGGACCAATACAACAAAGCTCTCGGGTTGCTCGCCCCATTTGACCTCTCTCTTTCCCTCTTTCTCTCTTTCTCTCTCTCCATCTCTCTCCCTTTTCCACCCCCCTCTCTCTCTCCCTCTCCCCCCCACTCTCTCTCTCTCTCTCTCTCTCTCTCTCTCTCTCTCTCTCTCTCTCTCTCTCTCTCTCTCTCTCTCTCTCTCACTCTCTCTCTCTTTTCTCTCTCTCCCTCTCTCTCCCTCTTCCCCCCTCTCTCTCCCTCTCTCTTTCCCTCTTCTCCTCTCTCTCTCTCTCTTCCCCCCCTCTCTCTCTCTCTCTCTCTGTTACTCACTGTCTCCTGTCAGCCTGTTTGTCTCCGTCTCTATGTGTCTGTCTTTACTCTCTCTCTCTCGGGTTGCTCGCCCCACTTGACCTCTCTCTTTCTCTCTCTGTCTCTCCCTCTCTCCCCCTCTTTCTTTCTTTCTCTATCTAACCATTTCTCCCTCCCCCCTCTCTCTCCCAAACCCCTCTCTCCCTCTCTCTCTCCCCCTCTCTCCCCCTCTCTCTCTTTCTCTCTCTCTCTCTCTCTCTCTCTCTCTTCTCCAACATGATGGACTTCAATCTTGCCTCGCAATGAGTAAAATGGGGTTTAGATTCAATCCTCAGAGCCTATCGGTGGCTGCCATTGTCCCGAGCTGTCCGAGCACGCAGGATAATGGGGGCGGCCCCAATCCCTTTCTCCCTCCTACCCTTCCTCCCACACCCATCCATTATCCTTATCCTCCCACTCCCTCTTCTCACTTTCCCCCTTCCCATTAAGGCGACAGGGATGATTTTTTTTTGTTTCTTTTTATCTCTATTTATTTATATATTTATTTATTTATTTTTCATCCGGGAGAGGAAGTTACTGAGAGCACAGAGAAACCAATCCTTGGACTAAAGGGGCTATCACACTGGGGTTTTTTTCCTCCGACATCGTACCTCCAACCCCCGTTTGAATAACTAGAATATGACTTCGTTTTCAGAAACCTAGACTTCTCTAAGAACATTTCAACAAATGTGTCTGATATTCCTAAAGGTATACAATATCTTATTTCATCATTCAGCTTTGCTATATATGACGGATATAGATTTTGATATTTGGAGATTTGAAAGATAAAATATTGTAAACCGAAGTCGTTTTCACTCAAACGAACTCTCAACGGTCGATGCTGGTGAGTCCCGTGGAAGCCCAATGTGATAATACCTTCAACTAAACAAAATATCCGTCTAAAAACTAGGATATTCTCTTTCCTAGAATAAGCTACCCCAACTTCTCCCCGGCAAACCTAGCCGAACCTACTGTAGCTCAATCTTCAACCATCTTGTTGTAGGAATAGTAAAGGCCGGGTCCTTAAAAACAGTTATTGTTTGGTGGATTTTGTTGGTTTGGACGTTAGGCTCCACACGGGGGGGGGGGGAGTCCAACTTCTATCTCCCCCCTCCCCCCCCTCCTTCCCCCCCAAAAAAAAAGTGATGTCAGGACTCAAAGAAGGAAAGAGGTGGAGGTGGAAGCGGAGGTGAAACAGGAGGTGGAGGTTGGAAGTGGAGGAGGTTGAAATGGGTGAGGTTGATGTGGAGGTGGAAATGGAGGTTGGAATGGAGGAGGTGGGAGTGGAGGAGGAGGTAGAGGCAGAGGTGGAGGCGGAGGCGGCAGAGGTTGAGGTGGGGATGGAATTGGAGGTAGAGGAAGTGGAGGTGGAAACGGAGGTCATGGTGGAGGAGGAGGAGGAGGAGGAGGAGGAGGAGGAGGAGGAGGAGGAGGAGGAGGAGGAGGAGGAAGAGGAGGAGGTGGGCGTGTAGAAGGTTACGTTCAGGAACTTGGAGAGTGTTAATGACTCACAACGACGACGACGACGACCGAAGAAAGAGCGGAGCGAAGTAAGAAGCTCGATGAGGTGCGTCTTCTTCTCTAAAACCTTCGTCTCCTTTAAACCCTTCATTCTCGCTGACGCTAGCCGATCTAGCTCGAAGAACGATGAAACAATGGACGGAGAGAAAGCGAAGAAACATGAAAAAAGATAAATATCAAACATGAAATATATAAGAATGAAAGTTTAAGACTTTGTATCCACTGCAGGTTCACCGTTCTATCCTTGGGGGGCGATAAAGGCTCTACACTCTATTTTGTATAAAGGCTGGCGAATGATATCAGGATACAAAATAAATAAATACACAGCAATATATATATATATATATATATATATATATATATATATATATATATATATATATATATATATATATATATATATATATATATATATATATATATATATATTATATATATATACATAGAGAGAGAGAGAAAGAGAGAACATAAGAGAAAAATTATGTCTAATAAGAGCCGTACTCATATGGAGAAGACAAAAGAAAATTCTAAAAGAAAGGAAGAGAGAGGTAGAAAGGAGACGAAAGGAAAAAGAGAAGATGGAGGAGAGGAAAGGGAAGGTTATGATGGAGGGGGAGGAGGGGAAGAGGAAGAGGAGGGGGGAGGAGGAGGGGGAGGAGGAGGGGGAGGAAGCGATCCATCAGAGGCACGTGGTTTCCTCAATCTTGGTTTCCTTCCTTCCATCCTCCTCTTCCTCCTCCTTCCCCTCCTCCTCCTACTTCCTCTCCTCATCCTTCTCCTCTTCCTCCTCCTTCTCCTCCCGCTTCTCCTTGTCCCCACCACCTCCTCCTCTTCCCCTTCTCCTCTTTTCCTCTCTCTCTCTCTCTCTCTTTCTTCTTTCCCTCCCCTTTCTCTTCTTCCACTACCTCCTCTTCTTCTCCTCCTCCGTATCTTACTCCTCTTTATCCTCCTATTCCTCCTCTCCATCCTTCCTTTCCTCCTCATTCTCTACTTCCTCCCTCTTTCTCTTCTCTTTATTCTCTTCCTCCTCCTCATTCTCCATTTCTCTACCTCCTCGTCATTCTCTTTATCCTCATTCTCCTCCTTCTTCTTCTCCTCCTCCTTCATCTCCTCCTAATTTTCCTCCTCCTCCTCCACCTCCTTCTCCTTCTCCTCTTCTTGCTCTTTCATCTCCTCCTTCTCCCACCTCTCTATCTCTTCCTCCTCCTCTTCTTTCTCCCCCTACTCCTCGTCCTTCTCCCCCTCGTCCCCCTCCTTCTCCTCCTCTTTTTCTCTCTCCCCCTCCTTTTCTCCCTCCTTCTCCTCCTTGCCCCCTTCTTCTTTATCTTCTCTTTCTCCTCTTTCTCCCGCTCCCCTCTTTCTTCTCCTCCTGTTCCTCCTCCACCTGCAAATGTAATTCCTCTTCTTGGCTCATATTTTCTCTCTTCACCTTTCCATTTTGTTCTTTTTCTATGTTTTTTTTTCGTCTTATCTAAAATGTACGTCAATATATATACATATATATATATATATATATATATACATATACATATATATATATATATATATATATATACATATATATATATATATATATATTTATATATATGTATATATATATATCTATATATATATTTTTGATCCATTTTTTATAATTTATATATTTTCTCACATCCGACCTAGTTGTGGACCAAAAGGTCTCCTGTCGGCATGCTCCGCCTTTGTAATTCTTTATATACACGAATATATATGTATATGTATGTATATATATATGTGTGTGTGTATGTGTATGTGTGTGTTGGTTATTCCGGTTTTCTTAGATTCCATTGCTTTGCACGCTTCTACTTCTGTCACAGGCTCGCCTTTATCCAAGACAATTCATGGCATTGTTCTTTGGGACAAGTTACTTTGGACTCGCTTTCAACGAGGCTATTGTACTCGCTTCCTCCCTCAACTCACGTTTTAGTTGCTTGATCCCCTTCTCACTTTGTGTCAAGGCTTGTTGCGCCCATTGTGTTTATCCTTTTCTCTCTCTCTCTACTCTTTACTCTTCTTTTGTTCCCTAATCGCTCCGTCTGGTTCACTGGATGTTTCCTTTCTTCCTTAGAACGTTTGTTGTTATTGTTGCTGTTTTGTTCCTCTTCTTTTGTCTCTCTTTCCCTCTCGTTTCCGTGTCGTTGATTATTTGTAAATTGAGTTTCTACTCTCTTTTTTTTTAACTGTTATTTAACAATTTATCTTTTTTTCTTGAGTCCTTTCCGGTAACGTTCTGGATATTTTTGGGGAAAAACTCCCCCCATTATTTTTCGTAAATCAAATACTCGTACTATTTGTCCCCTTTTTAGTCAAAATTATCTTCATATTTTAGTTTTTCTTGTTTCAGTACTTTTACTTTTTCTTTGATGTTATTCATCTCTCATTTCTTTTTGTGTTGCTTCTTTGAAAATATTTTTATTTCATTTTGAGCTTAAAATTTCAAAGAGTAACAATCGTTTTGACCCCTTTATTACCAGCGTGGGGGGCAGTTGCTACAGAAATTAATTAAATAACTTGGCGGCAGCAAAATTGAAAGAAAAAATGTCATCTTGGAAGGAAGGTGTTGACATGGTCTATAACTAAGTTGCTACTGCAGCAATACCCCCATGGAATTGAATGAAATGGTAATATATATCACTGTTACATATTAGTGTAAGATTTCAATTATGGGAATGTGAACTGGGTGTGTTTGTTAGACTAAATGAATACACATCAAAGAATTAGGAAACAAATATCACTTTTGAAGACAAATTCTAAATTTCAACAGTGAGAATGTGACCAGGGTGTTTTTGTAGGACTAAATGAATACACTTCAAAGAATTAAGAAACAAATATCACTGTTATATATTAGCTAAGTTTTCAATAGTGGAAATGTGAACTGGGTGTATTTTTTGGATTAAATAACAACACTTTAAAGAATTAGGAAACAAATATAACCTTTATATATTAGTGTAAGATTTCAATAGTGGGTATATGAAGAGGGTGTATTTGTTGGACTAAATGGCTGCTCTTTAAAGAATTAGGAAACACAAAAAACTATTACAAATCAAAATGAGATTTCATTAGTGTGAATACGAAGAGGGTATTTTTGCTAGATAAAATGGTCACACTTCAAAGAATTAGGAAACACAAAAAACTATTACAAATCAAAGTGAGGTTTCAATAGTGTGAATGCGATGAGGGTATTTTTGCTAGATAAAATGGTCACACTTCAAAGAATTAGGAAACACAAAAAACTATTACAAATCAAAATAAGGTTTCAATAGTGTGAATGCGATGAGGGTATTTTTGCTAGATAAAATGGTCACACTTCAAAGAATGAGGAAACACAAAAAAATATTACAAATCAAAATAAGGTTTCAATAGTGTGAATGCGATGAGGGTATTTTTGCTAGATAAAATGGTCACACTTCAAAGAATTAGGAAACTTCATCGAGATTGGAAAAGAGAAAAGTATTCATCTGCAGGACCACCGGCCTAACCCATGTTGGACAACATAGACTCTGTACCTCAGCGCGGTGACTTGATCTAGCATGGTATGTTTGTGTGGACAGCACATGTGAAATGTCGTACGTTGGAATAGGTGTGGGTGTGAATAAAATCTAAATCCAGCGTAATCATCTCGATCATATCAAAACATTTGTAAAAAGAAAATCAGAACTAAATTGCAAGAACAAGATAAACAATTCTAGAAGTAAGTTCATAGCAAGTGCAATATCAAGAATACCTACAAAGTAACATCAACTGCTATACGAGTATTACACGCACAATTTTGTCGACATTTGCTACTTTCATGCAGCAACTAGCAAATACGGGTAGCTGTTGAAAAATTAATAATGTCTCTAACGACGACAACAGCAACTGCAACTTGGGTTGGATAGAGGCTATAAAAATGTCTGAATACATAATGAGTGAGTTTGAGCTCTTTCATTATCTCCACGAAAGGACACACCCTCATGGTTGAGTCAACAACAGATTTAGCAGCTCATGTGGTGAGCAACGGCCCATCTTTTTTTTATTGATAAATTTGACTTTACTGATAATTGTGGTAAGCATTATAGTATTATAAAACCTATGGGACATATTGAATATAATAATAGATTATGTTTCTTATCTACACGTTATCAACAATACGTTCGTTTCTACTAAAAATGATATAGTAAAAAAAATAATATCTTCCAAGATAAAGAAGGAGGAGAAGAAGAAGAAGAAGAAGAAGAAGAAGAAGAAGAAGAAGAAGAAGAAGAAGAAGAAGAAGAAGAAGAATCTCCGATTCCTCACAAGAATAAACTCCACCGTCGATACAATTATTATGCTCAATGATTTCATCAATATAATCATTATTTTTGGCATATCCTTCATTTTGATCTCTCCCATCGCCATCACAGCAACAATAACCAACAACAACAACAACAACAACAAACCAACTCGTTACTGACGGCCTGGGGCTCAGGGTAAAAGTAAGCGAGGTTTCTTGGATAATTACCTCACAGCTTCTATGTGCCAACATTAATGCATAAAGTCTGCACGCTCTGACGGTACAATTGGTTTTATGCATTTGTTATGATAACCAGTATTAAGTACTAACTACATTTATCACGCGGTAAATATTTTTGGGACTTTCGTTACATCTCTACGAACGAAATCACTCATAATTCCTTTATGAGTAGAGTCTAAGCTAAAAACAATGGTAACTTTTAACATAAGCTATCCTTCCGGTTAGCTGCCCTCATTAAATACCACCTTAATTACTTTTAAAATCACCTCTACGATGCGATACCGTCCCTGAGGATAGGGACAAAATCATATTGTGCATAAGTCACTTGTGGTGGAAAATTACTCTTTTGTCCTTGTCTCTACCAACTGCACCACGAGTGAGTGTGTTCACTTGGTCTTTGGATCACGTGTTCGACTCGTGATCGACAGCTATTTCCCTCCTGGAAGAGAGCTCAGAGCTCGTAGGTCCGATCTATGGGTAATGCTATGACCTTTTACACACACACACACCCAACTCCCCGCCCACGAGAGTCAGAGTAACGACCCGAAGCGCAGCTGTACCGAAACAATTTCGGCCCTGGGCAGGATTCGAACCAAGTACTACGCGCACCACCATGCTAGTAGTTCATCGTTCTACCAACTGCGCCACCGTGTGTGTGTGTGTGTGTGTGTGTGTGTGTGTGTGTGTGTGTGTGTGTGTGTGTGTGTGTGTGTGTGTGTGTGTGCGTGCGTGTGTGGTGTGTGTCTTTTTGTTTATCATTCATTTAAACAAGTTGGATTACGATAGGGAAGGGAAATTAAGACAGAGCCATTACGAGCTCTCAGATTTCTGACATTTCATTTCCTTAGAAAAAATGAAAAAAAAAGTCCTTTGCGGCCAAAGTCCGGAAGATTTAAAACTCACATCTCTGTCCGTGTTCTCTTTCCTCTTGTGCTGATGTCTGAATCCGCCAAGGTTTTTATTCTGATGGTGGCTATTTTTATTCTCCAATGAATTCCTGTCAAATCGTGGTGGGCCACATTGGTGAAAATAGACAGTTTTAAGCTTCATTATTGTGAACAAACTCTTGAAAAGGCTGGCAATGTAATAAAAACTTTTCTTGAGGTTTAGCATGAAGAGGTAAGACAAGGGGATAACAAGTGGGTATGGTATGGGCGAATTTTGGGTCTATGCCTTAGCTGGCCCCCCTTGAAAAGGAAAGAGGCCCTTTTGGTATATGCACGTATGTGTATGTTGAGGACAAAAGATATTATGGTACTTGATAATTACTTCAAATAGCCATCTTTCCTGAGAAAAAACAATACCTCACTTAAATCAGAAACAAATGAGTAATGTTTGACTTGCAGTCACCACGGTAGTTTCGCGTATGTTTAGGACAAAATATATTATGGTACTTGATAATTACTTCAAATAGCCACCTTTTCTAAGAAAAACAACACCTCACTTAAATCAGAAATAAGTGTGTAATGTTTGACTCCCAGCCACCACGATAATTCGGGTTACGGTTTGTTCCAATATCATTACAAAGGCATACATATACCAAAGGTTTTTTCCCCCTTACGCGGGGGGTAGCCAGGGGGGGGGGCAGCCAGGCACTTCAGTTAATTCTTTGGCTGGAGATGAAATGGTGCCATCGTATACCATGTGTGTCGTACAAGGCGACTAAATGAGAGTAAGTGAGAAAGATGGGGATCACCAACTCATCTTTTTTTCTTCAGTGGAGTCAAGGAATGTTTTGACTTGACCATTCCCTTCTAAGAAAGATGGAAAATCTTTTGGTATAGACAGGGCCGTCCATAACTCACAGCAAACCTCTCTTATGCTTTTCCAGTAAACTTCAGGTTTGTTTATCTTCAGGTCACCACCTTCTCTTGGAGGTCCGTTACTACATCGGCTCATCCCCCTTCTAACCCCACCCCGGTCACTTTTTCCCAAAAGGAGACCTCAACGCAACAAAGAAAAGTAATCCTCTCAAGGTTTTTTTTCATTTTTTCTTTATTATTTTTTTTTTTAAGTTTCATATTATTTATTTTTATTTTTATTTTCTATTTTTCTTTCCCTCCTTCCTTTTCTTTCTCTTTTTCTTTGTTATTATACTTTTATCTTTTTGTTGCTGTTTTTCTTTATCCACAGAACCTCTTGACCCCCGCTCCCCTTCTTCTCTCTTCTCTGCCATCCATATAGTAAATGTATCCTTTGCGTCGCCTTCGGAATCTGTATTCTTTCCATGATGTGACCCCCTGTGTAAATAATTCCAGAGACCACGCCCACACCACACTTTTCTGTCATATACTTTCCAACCAACCGTCTCTCAGTCGGCCTAAAGGGGTTATCACACTGGGCTATTTTTCCTTCAACCTCCAACTAATCGACGGTAATGTTCACCTCAAGCATTTTGTCCACCGTAAAAGAACTATGGTAAATTATTTTGTTTTTCTCAACAAGTTACACAGAATGTTATTTGATATAAAGGAGGACAATTATTTTCCTCCACTACATCATATTTCTTACCAAAAGCTGGACGATCTGCTCAAACAGTCGGAGGAAAATAGCTTAGTGTGATAACGCCATAACACCATTGTTAGCCTTCCCTGTCATGCCATAAACG
>NC_134805.1:37952364-37959864 GCF_046742065.1 Oratosquilla oratoria | reverse complement strand
GAGGATGAGGAGGAGAAGGATGAAGAGGAGGAGGATGAAGAAGAGAAGGACGAGTAGGAGGAGAAGGAGGAGGAGGAGGAGGAAGAGGAGAAGGATTAGGAGGAGGAGGAGGAGGAAGAGGAGAAGGATTAGGATGAGGATGAGGAGGGTAGAAATAGAAGAGGGGGTAGGAGAAGGAGGAAGAGTAATAGGCGAAAGAAGAGGGGAAGTAGGATGGGCAGGAGGAGGAGGAGGAGGAGGAGGAGAGAAGAGGAAGAGGAAGAGGAGGAGGAGGAGGAGGAGGAGGAGGAGGAGGAGGAGGAGGAGGAGGGGCATTAAGATGAGGAGGGGGAGGATGATGATGAGGAGGGGCAGGAAGAGGAGAAGGGGCATGAGGATGAGGAGGGGTGGGAGGAGGAGGGGTAGAAGGAGCAGAAGGAGGAGGAGGAAGGGCATAAGGAAGAGAAGGAGGAGGGCCAGAAGGAGGAGGAGGAGGAGAAGTAGGAGGAGAAGGAGGAGAAGGAGGAGGGGGATGCATGGCAGCGAGTTCCTAAGCCTGCTGTACATAAAGTTACCCAAAATACCAAATACCGGTTACACACTAGTGACCACCCACTGCCTTCAGTTAGGCGACCCTCTCGCTTAATTCCACTCCTTTCCTGCGTTGAATAAATCGGAAAGATCCTATTAGTCTGGAACCAAGCAGGGGCTCGATCGTCAAAGCCTAGTTTGAACCGATATTTGCATTAGTGATTGTTATCATTTTCATTATTATTGTTGTTGTTGTTGTTGCTCTTGTTGTTGTTGTTGTTGTCGTCGTTGTCATTGTTATTAGTTTATTATCATTATTATAATCTTTATTATTATCATGATCAGTGTTGTTGTTGTTGTTGTTGTCGTCGTCATCATCATTATTTTCATCATCATTATTATAACTTTTATTATTATTATTATTATTATTATTATTATTATTATTATTATTATTATTATTATTATTATTATTATTACAATTATTATTATCAAAGTTGTTATTATTGTTGTTGTTGTTGTTGTCATCATCATCATTATTATTATCTTTATCATTATTATAATTATTATTATTATCAATATTGTTGTTGTCGTCATCATCATCATCATCATCATTATTTTTATTATAATTATCATAACTTTTATTATTATTATTAATATTATCATTATTATTATCATTATTATTATTATTATTATTATTATTATCATTATTATTATTATAATTATTATTATTATTATTATTATTATTATTATTATTATTATTATTATTATTATTATTATTATTATTATTATTATTATTATTATTATTATTATTATTATTATTATTATTATTATTATTATCATTATCATCAATGTTGTTGTTGTTGTTATCATTATTATTATCATTATTATTATCATTATCTTTATTAATCATCGTGATGTAGGGAGGGGGTGGAGGAGGGGTAAGGAGTGGTTATGTGCGAATGATACTTTGAAGCAGCCTGAAGGAATTTCTCCTCGTCTGCTATTTTTGTGCATGAGGGGACGGAGTGTGGGGGGTCGTCGATTAAGTGAAGCGGCCTTGGTGTGGATGTGCTGTGTCTTGCTGCACTACTTCTGACCCAGGGCAGTGGGCGGGATAGAGGGATGACCCGTCATCCACGAGGAGCTCAGGTGAGAGGGAGGAAAGGGTGGTGGATGGGAGTCGACTGGGTGGGAGTGGAATGGGTGGGAGTGGGTATAAGCCTTTTGACTTGGCTACCTCTCTGGTAAGGGGGAAAAACCCTTGGTATGTAGGCAGAATTGTTACTATTACTATCAAAATTATTACTATTGATAGTATTATTAGTATTATTATCATTATTATTATTGCTATTATGAATTGTCGTCGTTGTCGTTGTCGTTGGAACTGATGCTACTGTTTACTTAGCTTAGATTGGTCCATCGTTATACAGCAGTGTATATTGGACATAAATCGATGCTCCAAACAGTAACAAAGCACATACTCCTGGTCACAGTACTAATGAATTGGTTGAGAAAATGTGTTCTCTTGGGATCTGGCAACAAAGACGAAGAGGACAATTTTCGTTTTGACCTTAGTCACCAATACCCTCTGTCACACCAAGAATACAATAGATGGATGTGTTAACTTACCGCTCTTGTAAAGTCCCACGTTTCCTTCTTCCTTTCACTTGCCTTCCCATACCTGTCTTGATACCATGAAAAAATCTCCTGTCATATATCTTAACATTATCTACACAGGCTATTATTACCATCTTCCCCCCACGCTCTCTATATTCCTTTTCCTCATCTTCCCATACCTGTTTTTACAATGTTTCTTGATATCATAAAACGAACCTCCTGTCTCGCGTATCTCAACGGTAATCTATACGGGCTATTATTTTCATCTCCCTGCCACGTTGTATATATATATATATATATATATATATATATGTATATATATATATATATATATATATATATATATATATATATATATGTTGAGACGTTGTGACAGGTTTGAGGAAGGTGGAAGAGAAAGACACGGGTCTAAGACTGAGTTTATTCCTGACCGGTTTCGCTGAAAAAGCTATAAGCGAAACCGGTCAGGAATAAACTCGGCCTTAGACCCGTGTCTTTCTCTTCCACATATACATACATACTATATTCTATATTCTGGAGTTTATGTCTTGATGAGCCCACTTTCGTAGTGGAGAGCTCATCTATTCTTTCGATTCTTGCTGCCGCCGGGTGATTTTATTAATTTTCCTGGCACCGTCTCGGTGACAGGGTGGACGATCTGATACTCTTGTTACATTTTATTCCGACTAACAACAGACGATTTTATTCAGCTGAAGGTTAGAGTCGGAATTAGTAGGTTTAAGAAGGAAATAGGCAAGAACTTGTTTAGCAAGAATGGTTAACGAATGGGATAGACTTAGTGACCATGTGGTGAGCGCTAAAACTATTGGTTGTTTTAAAAGAAGAACAGATAACTTTATGGATAAGGATGGCAGGTAGTAAGGGGCATGGAACTGCCTAGTGTAGGCCTTATGGTCTCTTGCAGTCTCCTCTATTCCTATGTTCTTGCGTATGTTCTGAGATAAATCGTTTGCTTGTTTTTATAAAGTCGATTAATCTTGCTTCCTTCAGATAATTTCATTCATCTAAGGGAAAGCTCTTCCGTAGTGGAGAGGTTAGCCTTTATCTTAAACAGAAAACAAAACATTCTACTATTGAACAGGCGTTTACTGTAGCTGTCGCCAAGTTATTTTTTTCAGCTAAGAAAAAAATCTCTCCCTTCATTCGGGATCTCATCCTCTTCATTTTTCAGTTTCCAAAATCCTATTTTGAGTTTTCTCGTTTCTTCAACAGATCCGGAAGCCTTTGATGGAGAGGAAGCGGAGAGAACGGATCAACAAGAGCCTGAACGAGCTCGCAACCCTCCTGGCGGAGGCGCGGATGGTGAAGACGGAGGGCGGGAAGCCCATGAAACTGGAGAAGGCCGACATACTCGAACTCACGGTCACGCACATCAACAAACTTCGAGCGGAGAACGACGGGAGCAAGGGCGCAGACGAAGAAGCTCCTCCATTCGGTGACAAGGCGTCTTTTGACGACGTCGATAAGATATTACTCCAATATTCGCTGAATGGAGAGACCAAGAGCTTCGTGATCACTCAGGAGGAAGGTCACAAGACTTCTCCGGACTTCCCTCCTGCAGAAGAAGGGAGGCTAGGGGACGCAAAATTTCCCGAAGAGTTCCCTGCTGCGGAGGAGGAGGAGGAGAGGAGGGTGGGGAGCTCGAAATATGCCGAAGGGTTTAAGAGGTGCATTTCCGCCGTCGAAAACGTTCTCGAGGACATCGAGCTGGACGAGAACCTTCACCCTCGACTCATCGACCACCTCAACACCTTCATGAGGTCCCTCACCATCAAAAGAGCTGCCGATTTGGTTGACAAGAACGAGAAAAAAGCGTCGAAGACAAAGCCGAAAGCCGAGTTCGAAGACCAAGTCATCTCCGGCCCTCCTCCTCAGACAGAGAAGACTGACCTTAAACCCGAAAGTGGAGGGGAAACCTCTTCAGTCGCTTCGATGAAAAACTCTACGCCTTCCGAAGTCACTTCGACCACCGAAGAAGACGTCAAGCCGGCACTATCACCGATTCATCTGGAACCAACCCAATCTCACCAGCATCACGAAAAGATCGGAGATGAGTCAGTGTGCAACCCTCATGAGTTTCCTCTTGTCCAGTCACTCGCAGAACCTCCCAAAACCCCAACACCTCCGCAACCTGAGCAGCAGTCACAGCTCGAGCGAAAACAGCGTCCACCTCAGCCACAGCAGTCACAGGCACAGCACCTTCATGGCCTCGCCCTCATACCGACCAGACTACCAGACGGGGGCCTCGCTTTCGTCCTTCAGGGAGGCTTGGATCCAAAGCTCCTGGCCTCTTCCAGAGAAAGCTTTCCCTTGAGGGGCGTTCCTCTGTCGGCTGAACCGGACACGCCCCCACACACGCCTCCTAATACGCCACCTGATCCTCCGGGAACGAAGGTTACCTTCACCCAGAAATCCCTAAATCCTTCTTCGGACGCTAATGCGCCTCAGCTTTCCAAAGACGGCGACCCTCGGGCACATTCCAATCCTCTGCATTCTTTGGGTCCTCATTACCATTCTCATCCTTCCCGACACTCAACCTCTTCGATTTCAGAGACCCCAAAGACGTCCAGGGTCAAGGAACAAACGGACTTTGAGTCCGGGATGTCAGGAAGAGAGTATGGGGTCAGATCGTCTTTGGTATCCTGGAACGATGCATCAGAAGCTTCATCAAGGGTCCAAATGACGCCTGATATGCGGCCAGGGACAGTTTCGTTGGTTCAGTCTGCGTCACTCGCAATATCGGTGTCACCCCCTGCAAACTTGTGTTGGCCACTAACACCGTCACCATCGTTGAAGTCCTCACCGTCGTCGTCATCATTCTCATCATCATCATCAATATTATCATCGTCATCATTATTATCATCATCATTGTCGTCGTCATCGCCATCATCATCATCACCACCACCACAATCATCATCATCATCATCATCATCATCATCATCATCATCATCATCATCATCATCATCATCATCATCATCATCATCATCATCATCATCACTACCCCTTTCTCCTCTGCCACCATCAGTGTCATCACTATCTCCGACAATGCTCATCTCCCCGTCGTCATCACTATCATCAGCGTCCTCAAATTCTCATCTGATACCTATTTTGCCAGCCACCCCATTATCTCCCTCTCCATCGACTTCACAGTCAATTTCGTTATCACAAGACACGATGATAACTCCTACAGCGTCTCCCTCGCCCTCGAGGATGTTCTTCTACACAAAAACAACTCCTTTATTGCCTCAAAGCACTTCACAAGCGTCGGCGCCTTCTCAAGCGTCGCTGGAAACGTGTAAACCATTACCAACAATAACAGAGACTCCTGCAACTTCAAAAACAAGACAAACACACTCAACCACTTCTCAAAAAACAGTAGGCACCCTAACAACCGTATTTTCTAGAACATCTACTCCTGTTGCATCAAAGTCTCCGCCAATAGGAACTGGCAGACCATCATCGTGCCCAATCAGCGAGCATGGTTCGGTGGCACTTCCGGAATCCACGCCACCTACGGGAAGGCCCCAATCACTATCGCCACATCCAGTGCCTTCATTAATATTTCAAGTAACTTTGGAACAACCTCTAACCTCTACACCAAAGATGGTACCTTCCCCTCTTCTCCACCCTCCTCCTCCTCCTCCTCCTCCTCCTCCTTCACTTCTTTCATCTTCTTCTTTTTCTAAATCGTCCTATGTTCAAGGACCTCTAAAACTATCTTCAGCGTCATCGACGTCCCTTTCCGTCAAAGATTTTTCATCATCAACGTCGCCACCCATAGCAACACCACCACCACCACCAAAGGGTCCAACACTTCCTCCGCCACCCTTGCCCTCACGCCCTCCCCGTCTGGCGCCGCTGGAGTCGCCCACGAAGTTTCAAGTCACCAAACCAAAGGTGATCTATCCAGCGATAAGGCCTGAAAGATCTGTGTACCATATCACCAACACAAGGACCTTTATCCCACCGACTGTTACCCCCGAAAGGTCAGCTGCCACAGGCTTTGGAAAAGTCAGTGATGGCGACGGAAAAGAAACGTCACAGTTCATTCCTGTGTCCGGCAACACGAGTGCCAATGACTGGTCTTCTCAAGGACCTTCTGTTTCATTTCCAACAGTTTCGTGCAAATCCAACCAAGCGAAAACAGAAGATAAAAGTACAAATTGCACCAAACAGTCGGCCTTTGAAACGAAGGTCAAGGGGAAGTACTTGGCAGGAGAGTGTCTGACCCTTATGTATGCTGACGTTCCAGAGCATACGGAGAAGCGTCTGAAAGAAAACGGTGGGAGAGGTTTCAATGTTGCCGGTTCTTGTATCCCCTTCCCTTTGGGCACAACCAAGGATGTCGTCGGACAAGATCATATGACTTATCCTGGCTCCAGCTTGATGGCCACTTCTTGCAAAAGCAGACATGCTGACAGCGGCGAGAGCACCAAATCCCTAAACGCAGCTGAAGTACATGCTGAAGCTGAAACAAGAAGCGCTTCAGAAAGAGATCTGAAACAACCACTGGCCTATAGAAGGAGAACGGAGAAGGAGGAAGGAGGGAGTGAGGCTGAGAGTAGTCTAGCGCGGGTGGTTCATCCCGAGGTAACACTCAAGCTTCCACCCATAAGAAAAAAACTTCAGGGAACTGTTCCAATTCTACCAGGCAGACCTGTTTCGGCAAGAAGAGATCCGAGAAGGCCAGTGTCAGGGAAAATGGTAACTGAGAAATACTCAGATGCATTGTCGGTCAAACCCATGCCTTGTAGAGCAGTACAGATCAACTCGACTCGAGAAATAAGTTATCCTGGAATTTCAGGACCCGGGTACTCCAAGGTGGCGGACTGCAAGATAGGGAAAAACGTCAGCCTGGAAGGCGTCCGTGTCACTGGACTGTCAGCTGCTGACTGTTTGCCCGCTTCCCTCTCTCCAGAATGCGGCGGGGAGCTGATAGCTGTTCATCCCATAGGTTATATCCAGAAGATCAGTTCGGCCTCTTCCCGGTATTTCCTTCAAGATGCAGGACCCAGAGCTTCCGGTTCTGCCAACGAAGACGTCGGAACAGACACTAACACCTTCGCTCACCAGACAACCCACCCGAAGACAAATGTCTTCATACCAAGAATGACCTCGCATTCTTCTTCTTTTTTCTCTCCTTCGTCATCATTGTCTTCTTCTTCTTCTTCTTCTTCTTCTTCTCTATCGTCTTCGTCTTGCACCTCCTTATCACTGTCGCCGTGCGTGAAGGTTTTGGACTTTGATGGAAGGCTTCAGGCAGAAAATGCAGACGATCCGGACACGGGACAAAAGAGAACAAACAAACGAAGAGAATATGAAGATCGTGAGACTTCGGATAAACACTTGGGG
>NC_134805.1:37912364-37922364 GCF_046742065.1 Oratosquilla oratoria | reverse complement strand
TGAATGAATGTTTATAATGTTTACGTGTATAGACCAACTTGATATCAGAAGTCATGTCGATTTCAGATATTCTGTTGCCTCAGAGTGTGGTAAAGTATCGTGCGAAAGCATCCAAATCCATTAGTTTCCTTATAAAAGTAACTTAGTACTTAGTTTCATTATTTGTGATTACTCCAGAGACAGTACCATTAATCTATTTCTTTTATCGTACCACTTGCCATTTATAGGAATGTATTACTTTTATATCTATGATGAATATAGACGGCAAAAATCTGGACGTTGCATAGGATAAATAGAACCTTATTGTCATGCACTTTTAACCTCGTTACCAGATTGCCTATATGGAGAAATGTGAAGAACTACGTGCCAAGATGTTGATAACATTTAACGAACTCCTCTATCCCATTCCTTATCTTGAGGGCCGACCATTCAGTGAGGGACGATAGAGCCTCTGTACCTCATCACGGCGGCTTAGTAAAGTTGTATTTATAGTGAGAAATGTTTGTGAAGTGTTGGCATGTTGGAACGGGTGTGGTTGTGAATGTAATGAGCAACGCCATACTGATTAGGTGCTAGCATATATACATATATATATATATATATATATATATATATATATATATATATATATATATATATATATATATATATATATACTGATCTAAGGTATCTCTGAAGTCAGCCATTGTGGAGAGGGGGCTGGAAAGCCGTGAAAGTGCTTTGCACTGATCGGGAATCAAACCCGGGCCTTCCACGTTCCGAAGCAGGAACGTTATCCACTGCTCCACATATATATATATATATGTGTATATGTATATATAATATATGTATATGTATGTATATACTATATATATATATATATACATATATATATATATATACATATATATTTATATATATATATATATATATATATATAATAAAAAGATGTTTTGGAAAGAAATTAAGAGAGGAAGAGGAGGCGAATCAAGTAGGGAAGAAAAGGTAAAAGGTACAGATGGAGAGTTGATAATGGAAGAGATGGCAGTAAGGGAAAGATGGGCAGAATATTTTAGGGAGTTGCTAAATGTGAAGGAGGATAGGGAAGGAAAGATAGTTGCAGTGGGAAATGCGAAGAAAATGAGAGTGATGAGTGAGGAGAATGGAGGAGAAATAGGGAAGGATGAGGTGAAGGCAGTTGTAAAGATGATGAAAGTAGGTAAGGCACCTGGTCTGGATGGATGCCATGCAGAATGTCTGAAAAAGGGAGGTTCAGTGATGGTGGACTGGTTGGTGAGGTTATTTAATGTTTGCTGGAGAGAGTGTAGAGTACCGGAGGACTGGAGAAGTGCCTGTATAGTTCCTCTTTACAAGGGAAAAGGGGACAAGTGTGAATGTAGTAGTTTCAGAGGGATTAGCCTGTTAAGTGTAGTAGGGAAGGCTTATGGGAGGATCTTAATTGAGAGGATTAGGAGAGGAACAGAAGGAGTAATTGGTGAGGAACAGTGTGGATTTAGGACAGGTAGAGGTTGTGTAGATCAGATCTTTGTGGTAAGACAGATATGTGAGAAAGCTATAGGAAAGGGGAAGGATGTTTTTTGGGCTTTTATGGATCTGGAAAAGGCTTATGATAGGGTAGACAGAAAGGCACTGTGGGAGGTTATGCAGATTTATGGGATAGGAGGAAAGCTTTTGGGAGCTGTCAAGAGTTTTTATGAGAGTAGTAGAGCATGTGTCAGGATTAGAAATGGAGAGAGTGAGTGGTTTGAAGTAAAGGTGGGACTTCGTCAAGGATGCGTTATGTCGCCCTGGCTGTTCAACTTATACATGGATGGGGTGGTGCGAGAGGTGAATGCTAGGGTAGTGGGTCAGGGATTGGAGATGGTTAAAGAAAATGGAGAAAAGTGGGAGGTGAGCCAGCTGTTGTTTGCGGACGACACTGCGCTTGTGGCAGGGTCAGAGGAGGGATTGAGGAAGCTGGTGGCAGAGTTTGGGAGAGTATGTGATAGAAGAAAGCTAAAGATAAATGTGGGTAAAAGTAAGGTGATGAGATGTACAAGGGGTGAAAGTGGCAGTAGACTGGAAGTGAACATTAAGGGAGAGCGACTGGAGGAAGTGGATAGTTTTAGATACTTGGGTGCAAGTGTAGCAGGAAAAGGTGGAGTGAAGGTGGAGGTAGAATGTAGATTGAGAGAAGCGAGTAAATGCCTTGGTGGTTTAAAGAGTGTAATGAGGAATAGACATTTGGGAATGGATGCGAAGAGGAGACTGTATGAAGGAGTGATTGTGCCAACAGCACTGTATGGGGCAGAAACGTGGAATATAAGAGAAGAAGAGAGAAGGAGTTTGAATGTGTTTGAGATGAGGTGTCTGAGAAGTATGGTGGGGGTTACTAGGCTGGATAGAGTGAGAAATTAGGAGGTGAGGAGGAGAACAGGGGTGAAAGAGGATTTGGGAGATAGGGTTGATGAAAGAATATTAGGATGGTTTGGACACATGGAAAGAATGAGTGAAGAAAGACTAGTAAAAGAGGTATGGAAGGCAGATGTGGAGGGAGTGAACATGAGGGGACGTCCTAGGATGAGGTGGATGGATGGGGTGAAGGGGGCTTTGGGGAAGAGGGGAATGTCTGTTGAGGAAGGAAGGGAGAGGATGGAAGACAGAGGTGAGTGGAGAATGGTTGTATATGGATGATGTTGTGACTGCATGAGGAGGAATAGGCGGGGGGGTGGGGGCCGGGGTAGTACGTGTGAGTAAATTTTGACGCAGCCCGAAGGGATTTCTCCCCGTCCTCGCCTTATATGCAGAGGGGGACGGAGAGGGGGGGTCGCCGATTAAATGAAGCGGCCTTGCTGTGGATGTACTGTGTCTTGCGACACTGCTTCTGACCCAGGGCGGTGGGCAGGGTGCAGGGATGACCCGTCATCCAGGAGGTGCTCAGATGAGAGGGAGGGTGGGAGGGGTGTGGAGTGTATCTAGGGATGAAATGGGTGGGAGTGTTTTTATGCCTTTCCCTTTTTGGCTACCTCCCTTGGAAGGGGGAAAAAGCCTTGGTATATGTATGTATGTATATATATTTATATATATGGATATATACATATATATATATACATACATATATATACATATACATATATATATATATATATATATATACATATATATATATATACGGTACATACATCGTGAGCTCTTTAATTCTTACAAGGGAGGTAACCAAGTCGGAGGTACGTACCTATTCCCATTTCACTCCCTTCCCCACCATCTCCTCCACCCTTCCAATCTCAGCTCCTCATGGATGACGGGTCATCCCTGCATCCGCCAACTGCCCTTGCGGATGCAGCAAGACATTGTACATTCACAGAAAGGCCGCTTCATTTAATCGGCGACCCTCCCACCCCCTCTCCGTCCCCTCAAGCAGAAAAAGAGAAGACAGGGAGAAATCCTTTCTAGTTGCGTCAAAATATCATTCACACATAAGCACCCCCTACCTCCCTTCTCCCCTTCCCCCCTTCCATACACAACAATATCATCCATACACAGTCACTTTGCACTTATCCCTATCTCCTGCCTTCTCCCTTCTTTGCTCAACATTCTCCTCTTGCTCAGTGTCCCCTTTACCCCATTTATCCATCCCTTCTTCGGTCGTCCCCTCAAGTTCACTCCCTCCACCTCTGCCTTCTACACCTAGTTTACCAGTCTTTCATCACTCATTCTTTCCATGTGTCCAAACCATTCCAATAATATTTCATGAAGCCTATCTGCTATCTCCTTTTCCATCCCTGCTCTCCTCCTCACCTCCTCATTTCTCACTCTATCCAACCTAGTAACCCCTACCATATTTCTCAGACATTTCATCTCAAACACATTTAAACTTTTTCTTTCAGCCTCTCTTAAGTTCCAAGTATTTGCTCCATACAATACCGTCGGTACAATCACTCCATACAATCTCCTCTTTGCATCCATTCCTAGTTGCCTATTTCTTATAACACTTTTTAATCCCCCAAGGCATTTACTTGCTTCTCTCAATCTACAATATAAATGCACACACACACACACACACACACACACACACACACACACACACACACACACACACACACACACACACACACACACACATATATATATATATATATATATATATATATATATATATATATGTGTGTGTGTGTATATATGGGTTTGGTACGATTGGTCTAACGACGATTGGTCTAATACCGATTGGTCCAAAGCCAATTGGTCTAATAGACCAATTCGTCTAAAACCGATTCGTCTAAAACCGATTCGTCCAATATACTATTTGGTCTAATGACGATTAGTCTAAAATTGATGTAAAGACAATGATAGAAATACAAGAATTTAAATCAGAGACTTTTATTTAAGACACACATAAAATATACTTTAAAGACAATGATAGAGACTTTTATTTAGGACACACATAAAAATATACTTTAAAAATACAAAAAGGATCCTTTACATGATCTTGTTTCGCATCGCCAGTAAAATGTTTCTTTGCCACTTGTCTTTTGAACCCTTTTTGAGCGCAATGTAAACAAGTAACCATCTGCAGCACGCTATTCCTTTCCACTTTCGGATTGCACAATTTCACACACAGGAAACTCCATGCTAAGGGCTTAGGACAGTAGTTCCCAAACTTTTTTTTTCAGTTTTACAATTATACGTACTAAGTTAACCTTAATCCTAATGACGGGTACCGTAATGTTTTCTTGATTTTATTTTATTTCATTTTATTTTTAATTTTTTTGTCAGCCCTCCATTACCCCCGAAAATTTGTTACCTCCCCCCCAGGGGGTAATTTACCCACAGTTTGGGAACCACTGGCTTAGGAGAATACTCCAAAATGCAAATACTCTAAAACAAAGTAAGAAAGAACTTCGACACAAACTATTTCTTAGTTAAATCGGTAGTTAGAATAAAGAAATTTTGCACAAAGTATCCTTTAGGTGAAGCGGTAGTTAGCTATGGTAATTAGAAGAATCGTATATTTGGTTTTAGACCAATTCGCTTTGGACCAATCTTAGTTAAATCGGTAGTTAGAATAAAGAAATTTTGCACAAACTATCCTTTAGGTGAAGCGGTTGGTTTTAGACCAATCGTGTTGTTGGACCAATCGTACTATTGGACGAGATGGTTTTAGACCAATTCGCTTTGGACCAATTGGAATTAGACCAATCGTCGTTAGACCAATCGTCCGGGACCGATATATATATATATATATATATAAATATATATATATATATATATATGTATGTATGTATATATATATATATACATATATATATATATATATATATATATATATATATATATATATATATATATATATATATATATGTACGTACATACATAGATGTGCACCAAAACCCACACCGTCACTCTCATGTTGACCCACACCCAATCTTCTCCCGAAGGCCGGTACGGGTTCTCCGACATTGCACGAAACTTTCCCATTAAGTCCGCCTTTCAGCCGGTGTTGACCGCCACAGACACCGCAATGATTTCTGTCTCCCGTCAGTCACGCGAAGGTGCTCCTCCAGCCACTCTTTACTTTCAGAATGTCACTAGATAGATGGAACCCCACCTATGAAAAAAGAAAGGAAATGACGAAGAACTAAAAGTCCATTAAAACCTGAAAACTATGAGCCGGAAATGAGGATAATAGTGGAAGAAAATCCTCGTCTCTTTGGTCGTTTGTTACAGTCTTCTTTTGGTATGTCGTGGTTCAGGTGTTCGTGTGACTGTTTAGATGGCCTGTCTTTATAACTTCTTCATTGAGACTAAGACCGGTGTTTTGGCACTATCTCATATCACGTGCTTCGATAACGCATTGGTTTCGGGCTCTTAAAGACCTAGGTTCGAATACAACGACTGGTGACGACTGCTTCATAGTATCATTTGTTTATTTCAAAATTGCACAAGAACACACACGCATGCGCTGTTGCCACGCCAGCCATATTGCACAAGCAGGTGGACAGCGCGGCAGTCTTGCCAACTGTATGGCAAAACGTTTTTGTGTGATTTATTCCTCCATGTCTGTGTGGTCAGTTGTGTCTTTTCCCTACAAGGGATCACAGACATTCAGCATTGACAGTGCAGTGTGTATTAACTTGTATGTTTATGCATATGTATATTTTCTTTTGTCCAATTTCTGCGGTTATTGTTTTCTCAAAACGCCATTTTCTGTTGACTCCCATATTTCTTGTTTCTTATTTACTACTGTAAATTCTTTGTAGTCATCCCAAAATATTTTCTTAAAATCCTCTATGGTTAGGGGCTCTATTACTTTTTTGGTTTTGTTTGGAAAGATGTTTTTCAAATTTGTCGTTTCTTGAATCTTGTTCTATCCTGTGATCTCTTGTGTCCTCTTGTTCATGCAAACATGTCTGCATACGTCTCCCCTTCCTCTCTTTATTTTCTCTTTCTTTCCTTCCCTTTCTGCTTCCTTTCACCTTTTCCTCCTCCTCTTCCTTTCTCTTCTCTTCCCTCATTCTCCTCTTTCCTTCACCTTTTCTTCCTAACTCCCCGTTTCTACCGCCCTTTGCATCTCCACCGTCAATTCAGTATCCTCCACCCCAACTCCGGACTTCTCTGCACGCCCAATTTCCCCCTTATTGCGAAAATTCCCGAACTGTAAGCAACACAAAAACCCTGTATGACTGACAGGAAGTGGAGAGCATGCAGACGCTGGATGTAACTGCAGGTGGGGAGGAACCACTCACCTCTCCTGCTCTCTCTCTCTCCAGGTGATTTAAATCACCAAGTAGATTCAAAGCTGAGTCTATGGATTCAGTACCAGTTCTGTCGTCGGTTTTGGAAAAAGTGAGTTTCCTTCAGCCCAACAGACGAATATTGAGAGGAGGTAGAGAACTTTTTTCAGTGACGTAAAAGTAATATTACTTTTTTCTTTTAGGGAAAAAAAATATATTTACCCTCCAATTCTTAACATAATTACGGATAAAGAACTTAGAAGAAGAGAGGAGCTTCGGAATGCATGAGATAATTATCATTAACAGCTTTTCAATTGTATTTTCAGCCATGAGGGTTAATAGTCTAGTTTTGTTATTGCTGTCCTTCTGAATACAAATCCTGCCATTATCGCTTACTCCTCAGGATCCGATGACATTGCTAAATCAAATCTTTGGGCGCTAAACAGAATAAAGAAAATATTGTCTGCTGTGGGTCAAAATAAAAAGACGTGTGCGTGTGTGCGTGCGTGCGTGCGTGTGTGTGTGTGTGTGTGTGTGTGTGTGTGTGTGTGTGTGTATGTGTGTGTGTGTGTGTGTGTGTGTGTGTGTGTGTGTGTGTGTGTGTGTGTGTGTGTGTGTGTGTGTGTGTGTGTGTGTGTGTGTGTGTGTGTGTGTGTGTGTGTGTGTGTGTGATCTATGATCATGGTCGGTCATCATTGTAAGATCCACATTTTCTCAGAGACATTTTTGTTCATTCACCTTAACCTGTTCATCACCGCGGTTCAGTCTGTTGATCTCATTCTAGTTGACACCTTAATGTTTTACTTAGATCAAGGTCATTTCACTTCCTTACCTTCCGTTCCATCCTCTTGGTAGGTCTTGGACCCGTCAGAAGCGATGCACGAGACGTCACCAATCTGTCAAGAAA
Organism: Oratosquilla oratoria; assembly: GCF_046742065.1. Classification (NCBI taxonomy): domain Eukaryota; kingdom Metazoa; phylum Arthropoda; class Malacostraca; order Stomatopoda; family Squillidae; genus Oratosquilla; species Oratosquilla oratoria. The sequence continues at coordinate 37,914,747 of NC_134805.1, read as the reverse complement.
TGTCCCATTTTCTTTTACTTCCTCCAGCCCTGTTCCTCTCTGAACAACAAGTCTTTTAAAGGATGTCATGGCACTGAGCAGCTGAATTTCTTGTGTGTCGTTTTCTTCCTTTAAGAGGGAATTTATGGGGGCAGTACTTCGGGTAATGCCCTTCGGCGGTGGGCTCTCCACATCTATCGTCTATGTAACCTCCACTTCCTCCATAAACCTTTTGACACAAATTCCTTCCTCGAACTTCAGAGTTCGGCTTCTCTTGCGCCTTCCACAGTGAAGGTAGTGGCTGCATCAATGTCTTCCTTAATTTCATCATGCAGATTTTTTTTCAACTGCTGATGACGTAATCTATAATTTCTAGTTTTTATTGTAACTTGAGCTTTCAATAGTTTTTAGATTTTGTTTCGTTTTTACGGATGTGTTTTGTTAAGACTGTTAACCCCGTAAGTAAAAGGACTTGTTTGTTATTGAACTTTGGCATGATATAAACGAACATGGTATAGATGCCTCAACACTAAATTTCTCTCTGAAATTAGAAAACATATCTAAGCATCTAAGACTTCTACCCTAACTTCCTCCACAAAGGTTTATTTATTTCCACTTTCCTTAAAGAAAAAAAAAAAAAAAGACTGACTAATAAATATAATCTTTCCAGTTACTTGTCTAACCTAACCTCATTACTAAGGTATCTAAACGATCTACCAGTTTTCTGCGGACTATTCGTACCAATTGTCTAATGCATTAATTCTTTATTTCTTTTCTTTTTAATGATAAGGCTGTTTTGCTTCGATCGACGGCCGCTAGATTCGCTATAAACAAAGAATCAGTGCCCTAGACAATCTTTGACGATCATCGTTGAGCCATGAACGATTATCGTTAAGCGATAATCGTACCAAGCACAATATGCCTTAAGTGTTCCCTTGATCACGATCTGGCTCCTTCGGACCATTGAACTTCATCTTTGATTTGCCAGAGCTATGCGAAAATAGTGTTTGTTGATCTACACTAATACAATTTTATTTTACGTAAATTCACTTTTGCTACAGGAAAACAGTTCTATATAGAAACATATCAAATAGTTAAAAACTTGAGTATACAATATTGCATTTTTTTTTTCATTTCTTTTTACTTGGGAGATTTGGTTGCGGCTATCTATTTTGAATTTTGCTTTCTGAAAAAATGTGGTGCTTAATTAATTATCAATATTCTTTTCCCTCTTACAATTATTTCATTGATTATAAATCTTTAATATTCACTTTATTGGTCAAAGAGCCTTCTTGTATATCATCACCACCCATATTTTCTCTTCTACCTCTCCTCCATATATCAAATCTTGACATGCTTATTATGTCATTTCGAACCATCTCTTTCATTTTTGCTTTCAGGTGTCCAGTGTCATGATATGTCTTTGTTTTGTGTCTTCACTACCTCAGAGATCAGTCAATTCACATTTGATCTGTTATCATCGGCTGCAGTTTACCAGCGTTTCTATAATTATGGACAATCTCGCGACCATTTAGGGATTGTGTGTGTGTGTGTGTGTGTGTGTGTGTATTCACATTTGTCTTTGGATCACGTGCTGGACTCGTGATCGACATCTATTTCCCTCCCGGAAGAGAGCTCAGAGCTCGTATGACCGATCTATGGGTAATGCCGTGACCTTACGCGCACACACACACCCAACTCCCCGCCCATGAGAGTTGGAGTAACGACTTGAAGCGCAGCGATATTTAAATTAATTCATCCCCGAGCAGGATTCGAACCCGGACCAGCGTAGTGACATTCGGGGACTCTACCAACCACGCCACCGAGTGTGTGTGTGTGTGTGTGTGTGTGTGTGTGTGTGTGTGTGTGTGTGTGTGTGTGTGTGTGTGTGTGTGTGTGTGTGTGTGTGTGTGTGTGTGTGTGTGTGTGTCCTTGCGCCCTTGTGTTTATGTGTGCACAGTACCCAGGTATGCCCTGTGCGTGCATGGAATGTTAGACCAGCTGCAAGGAACGAAACACCCAAGGCACGATTACGTCGTTGGTCGTGACCTGACCATGCGACTCAGTAGCACTGGAACGGCCAAGAACCGCTGATGCATCATAATTGGTATAGTTACTCTAAGAGACAAACAGAAGACACAACTTCCTTAGCCACATGGCAGCCTTATTCAATCAAAGTAAAATTAGATTGAGATTTTCTTTCAGATTATTTATTTTGAGAGTTTCTCGTTCGTTAGTAAGGCGTCTTTGAGCCCTTTCAGCCAAATAAACTGTCTCGCTAGAAGAAAATTAATAAGATTACTCACCTCACCGCAGACTGCCACAGCACTATGCTCCAATGTATATTCTACTGTAAGCACTGGTCGTCAGGTATTTAATGATAGAAAAGGTAATTACAGTAGTC
>NC_134805.1:37899864-37907364 GCF_046742065.1 Oratosquilla oratoria | reverse complement strand
AGACAACATTATTATTTTGATACATCGGTCGATTTTGCGGTTGTCGTTCGTAAGGTGATCATCTTAAACCGTTATCTTAAAATTATTTTCCTGTTGTTTTTCCAATCCTTGACATTTTTCTAACTGAAAAACTTTCAATTTTGTTACGTACGGTAGTTTTTCATTTAATTTCCCCCACTCTTGTGTGATATTACCTTTCATCCTCTCAACTCAAATGTCAAGATGTTTCAGCTTTTAGATTTGTGGTCATTGCTAACAAGGTGATAGTCATCTTTCCTACTTGAATGAATCTTAATGTTTATTGAATATCCGTGTGCTCTAACACGTCTAGATCCTTAATATATTAGATAAAATCTTTTGGTGTGCATGGACGTATATTCAATTTTTGCCGTGTGGAATATCCGTGTGCTCTAACTCGTTTAGATACTTAGTATATTAGATCAAATATTTTGGTGTGTATGGACGTATATTCAATTTTTGCCGTTTTCTATGAGGCATGATTCATGCCAGTCGGAGCAAATCTTTATGGAAGACTGTATTGTCTGCATAAACTTTGAGGAAGTTGATAGATGAAACGTCAGGAATAAACGCTTCACTTCCAGTCCATGTTTCCTTTGTCGTGTCTATGCAACTTGTTCACGTGGAGATTCATTTTCAACTGTATTAAAGAAACTAAAGACGAAGCCTAATACGATGTTTTGTTTGTTACATTTTTATCAAGTATTTGATAAAGTTGTAACAAACGAAACATTCTAGTAAAGGCTGTCTTTATTTGATGTTTCTTTAGATAGACTTATCAATTTCATACAGACTTCATTATATGTAAAGGATATATGGGAAAACCCAGTTTCAGCAATGGCATTCTTCAGGGAGAAAGGACTGCTCGGCCAGACATCCTAGGCAAAAACAACAACATCAACAACAGCAACAACAACAACAACAACAACAACAGCAGCAACAACAACAACAACAACAACAACAACAGCAACAACAACAACAACAACAACAACAGCAGCAACAACAACAACAACAACAACAACAATAAAACGACGACGACGGCGACGACGGCGACGACGACGACGACGACGACGACGACAACAACAACAACAACAACAACAACAACAACAACAACAACTGGTGCAAAACTGAGTGTGTGATTCCAATGTGGATCCCGCCTTATTTCTGGACGCCTCAGAGTCGCCTTGTACGAAAGGAAATTGTCAGAGCATGACGTCAGGAAACCTTTTGATCTATACCAAAGTCGAATTAAAACAAAAAAAATAGTAGAAATAGATAGAAAGATAAATAAATAAACAAACCCATAAGAAGGTCAAATGCAAAAATAGGTGAATGGATAAATGAATATATAAATAAAAAAATGAATGAATGATTTGATAAATAGATAATAATTAAACAAATAAGTGAACAAATAAATAGATAATAAATGAATAGATAAATAAATGAATAATAAATAAATAAATAAATAGATAAATAAATAAATAGATGAATAGATAATAGATAAATAGGTAAATAGATAAATGAATGAGTAAATATATAAATAAATAAATAGGTAAATAGATAAATAAATAAATGAATAAATAAATAAATGAGTAAATAGATAAACAAATAAATATGTAAATATATTGATAAATAGACAAGAAGCTAAATAAATACACTAATTATTAAATAAGTCAATAAATAAACCAACAGATAAACAAGTATATGAATAAAAAAATAAATAAATAAATAAGCAATAGATTAAATACACAAATAAACAAACTGCCTACCATGAAACAAAACAAACAAAAAAACAAAACAAAAAACAAATGACAGGCATTACAGTAGATTGGCTAAATGCTGACTCAGGTGAACATTATATTAGTTAAATGTTGACTCAGGTGAATATTAAAACGAAACAAAAAATCTTTTGTTCCTCAGTTGGTTGAACGTCGTCATAGGTTTTCAAAAAAAAAAACAAAAAAAAAAAAAATGTATATATATATATATATATATATATATATTTATATATTCATATACATATATATATATATATATATATATATATATATATATATATCAGATACTAAACGCTTAGAATCTAATTCTTTTGAATCTACTCCATCATTTCTTTTAGTAATTTAATTGCTAATCTCCTTTTTAGTCCCATTTTTTTCTATTTTCATGTTGTTTGCTATCATTATGCGTGTGGTTATATACAAAAATGACGCTCTAATTTACACTCCAAAGAAATAAAAGAAATAAGTCAGTAAACCTATCATTAAACAAAACAGGAAAAAGTAATCTCACTTGTAATATAAAAAGAATAAAGAAAACTAAAATGTTCAATGTGCGGCGGTTCGGGTGAAACAGGAAAGTATAAAATCCTGAATGACAAATCCTAATCCGACACTTGAAGGTTATGATCCTCTTCCCAGCAAGCTGCTGCGCTATCAGATGTGACAGAAGTGCTATTGAAATGCATAAATTGAAATGTCTGATGCTTTTTTTATTTGCTCAGACTTTGTCGGCTTCAGAAGCTTAGTATCTATAGATTTATTTATTTATTTATCTATTTATTTATTTATTTATTTTGTTCATGAATGTTTCACATATGTGTGCATGAGGCAAATACATAAACTAAACATACATTAAATATGGTATGCATGTAGATAACTGCATTTACACGCATATGCAAACACACTAACTTATATTAAATAACAATAAATAGTAGGTACATGTTAATAAATAATCACAAATTAAAAAACACAAGAGGGTATTGGAAAACTATTTATCTTCTTTTCAAAACTTTGAATACATTTACACGCATATGCTAACACACTAACTTATATTAAATAACAATAAATAGTAGTTACATGTTAATAAAGAATCACAAATTAAAAAACACAAGAGGGTATTGGAAAACTATTTACCTTCTTTTCAAAACTTTTGAATACACAACATAAGCTGTCGATTCAATCTACGCCCGGAGATTCTGAACTATTCCTTACCACTTTTTCGTTGAATATTTTTTTTTTCTCTTTAAATCGATTTTTGTCAAATTCATTTCTGATATTGGGTGTCCGTTCAATAGCTCATTATTGGGTCCTTTTACACTATATAATTTTCTTAATCAGTTCCGTTTTATAATGAAGTCTTTAAAGATTTTATTCTGGCTATACAATTTTGCTTCAACATTGTTAAACCAATTTTACTGCCGCCAGGCGATTTTATTTAGATGGGAAAACATTCTTCCCATAGCAGTTAGAGTGTTCTAAGCTTCAGTTATTTTGAAATCAAGAGAAGAAGAGGGAGGGAGGGGAGAGGAAGAGTAGAAGGGAGAAGAAAGAAGGGGAGGGGGGAGGGAGAATAGAAAGGAGAAGAAGGGGAAGGGAGGGCTGTAGGGGAAGGGGGGAAAGGGGTGGAGGGGAGGTAGAAGGGGAGGACTGGAGGGTGAAAGGGTGAAAGTGGAAGGGTGGAAGCAAGGGAATGGGAGAGGGAAGGGGCAGTGGGAAAGGGGGGGGGACACCTGAGGTAAAGAGGGAGCGATAAAGGTCAATGTAGGTTTCGGAAAGGAATAAGGCAGGGACGGAGGAATAAAGAGAGGTCTGGAGGAAGAGAAGACGAGAGATATGAGAGAAAGAAAGAGAGAGAGAGAGAGAGAGAGAGAGAGAGAGAGAGAGAATTAAAGGGCAAGGAAAGAGATGGAAGGAGGAGGAAGGGAAGGAAGGAAGTAGACAGGGGAGGAGGGAAGGATGGAATGGAGGAGGGAGGGGAGGAGAGAGGGAGAAAGGGCAAAGAAAGAGATGGAAGTAGGGGGAAGGGAAGGAAAGAAGCAGACAGGGGAGGAGGAAAGGATGGAATGGAGAAGGGAGGGAAAGAGGGAGGGAAGGAGGGAGGGAAGGAGGGAAGGAGGGAAGGAGGGAGGGAAGGAGGGAAGGAGAGAAAGTGCTAATAGACAGTGTAAGGCTGTAACGTCTAACGGTGCATCACGACAACGGTAACGGAAGGAGGCAGGTACGGGCGTGAGAAATGGTAACTGTCTTGTATGTTAGGGAGAAGGAGGAGGAGGAGGAGGAGGAGGAGGAGGAGGAGGAGGAAAGAGGAGGAGGGAGCAGGCCGGTGCCGGGAAACCCGTCTGTGGCACAAAACACCGGAAGTTGGGGTGCCGCCGTCGCCGCCGCCGACTTGAACCGATTCTCCGGACACAACGAACTCGGGCCCACGAGGACAAGAAGGAGGAGGAGGGAGGAGGAGAGAGGACAAGAAGGAGGAGGAGGGAGGAGGAGAGAGAAGAAGAAGGATGAGGAGGGAAGAGGAGAGAGAAGAAGGAGGAGGGGAGGAGGAGAGAGAGGAAGGAGGAGGAGGGAGGGAGGAGGAGAGAAGAAGAAGGTGGAGGAGGGAGGAGGAGAGAGAAGAAGAAGGAGGAGGAGGAGGGAGGAGGAGAGAGAAAAAGAAGGAGGAGGGAGGAGGGAGGAGGAGAGAGAAGAAGAAGGAGGAGGGAGGGAGGGAGGAGGAGAGAGAAGAAGAAGGAGGGAGGGAGGGAGGAAGGAGGAGAGAGAAGAAGAAGGAGGAGGAGAGAGGGAGGGAGGGAGAGCACGATGAGAATGAAGGAGAGGGGAGGAACGGGAAGAGGAGAGTGGGATGGAAGAAGGATGAAGTACTGGATAAGGAAGAGGATAGAGGTTTGAAAGAGGATAAGGGAGATGGAGGAGGAGGAGAAAAAAGAGGGAGGAAGATAATTTGGAAGAGAAAGAAGAAAGTAAGGAGTAATAATAGGCAGAAGAGGAGAGGAGGAAGAGAGGAAAAGAGAGAGGGAGGAGAGTAGATAAAAAAATTAAGGAAGAACAAGAAGAGGAGGAGGAGGAGGAGGGGAGAGGGGAGAGACAGAGGAGGCTACTGATGGTGATTGGAGCGGTGTAGGAGATATTGATGGTGATGTTGATGGTGATGGTGGTGGTGGCGGAGGAAAATATTCCGTTCCAGTATCGAACTAAAGAACGCAGAACCTCCCATCACTCTATATCGGAAATCTTCAAAATACAAAATCCCCAAAATTTCGGAAAGAGTTGATCCCAAATTTTGAAAAACCCCGGATACGCAAAGGGAAGGTGTCTCGGTCAAAATACAAAATCCCCAAAATTTCGGAAAGAGATGATCCCAAATTTTGAAAAACCCCGGATACGCAAAGGGAAGGTGTCTCAGTTCCTAATATTGGGGATTTCTGAATTCTAGGTCTCCACTAGAGAGAACTATGTACAGTACTAGAGACAGACCTGAGGGTTACTTTTCTGTCTCGCGTTGAAGTCTCCCGATCATCTCTGTCTCCTTTTCCACCTGTACATTGATTCACGCATGTTCCATTGCTCTCTAACCTCATTTCACTATATCATCTTCTCTCTTTCTCTTTCTCTCTCTCTCTCTCTCTCTCTCTCTCTTTCTCTTGGTCTCTCTTTCTCTCTTACTACTACGAGACTTTTCATTTTTGTCTCTCGTCTTTCCTTACTCCATATTTCTCTTCATTTATCACATCTCGTTTCCTTTCTATATGCATACAAATCATTTAGACAAACAGTCTTCTGGGGTTGGAAACACACCAACGGATATGAGGTTTCGAAATTCGACACACACACACACACACACACACACACACACACACACACACACACACACACACACACACACACACACGCAAATATAGATATATATATATATATATATATATATATATATATATATATATACACATTTCAGACACTCGGAGACGAAGACTATCTGATAGCCACGCCAGAAGGCGACTTTTTTCTTCTTTTTCTTTTTTTCCGTTGATAACCGACGCTTCTGTCCTTGGAATCAAAATCATGCCGAAGATATGGAGTCTTAGAGGCGATCAAGGAGAGATTCAAGGATGACAGCAGAAATGAGAGATATTAGAAAAAAATACAAATGACCAATATTATTTTCTGAATTGGGATTGGTCTCCAATCTTAAAGAGCTACTGCGTGCCTCTGGTCCGTAAGGATGCGGACTTATGCAGTCAACATGCCATATATGGAAAGCAGGGAAAACAGGGATAAGACGAAAGGTAACAGACGAGGATATAAGGATAGATACAAAGGAAAAAGAACGCAGAGGGCGTTGGAGAGGCGGGCAGGCGGGCGGGCGGGCGGGCGGGCGGGCGGGCATGCAAATAGACAGTCCGTCAGAGCAAGAAAATGCCAAGAGGGGGGTTGGGGGGGACCTTCCCATTATGTGCTCGAGATGAAAGGAGCAATGGGGGCGAGCCATGGGCAATCCCCCCCTCTCCCAAAACACCCTCTTATCGTCCCCTTTCCCCCCCTCAAACTCCTCCCACCCTCCCCCCTCCCCCTCGACCTCCCTCTCCATCCAACCCTATCCCCTTCCTTCTATCGAGTCGTACTTGTCGATGATAATCATACTGGATCTGTGAAGCATTCAGTCATCATTCTCGGGGTTGGTGGGGGTGGGGGTTGGGGGGGTAAGGGGGGTAAGGGAAGGAACTGCTTTTGAAATGCCGAAGTAAAGTATTTCTTTCGGAAATTCTGATACGCTACGTCAAATTCCCTTTAATACAGATTCACTTTTTCTTTTCACGTCATATTTGACATAAACTAATTGATAAACAAATATATAACATCAAACCTAACAAATGAATGAATAAATAAATAAACAAATAATAAAGAATAACGAGAAAATAAATATAAATGAATAAATGCATAGATAAATAGATTAACATTTCTTTGTGATATAGAAATGTTTCATAGGATGAACTGAACATAAGAACATAAGAATATAAGAATGAAGGAGACTGCAAGAGACCATAAGGCCTACACTAGGCAGTTCCATGTCCATTACCGCCAGTCATCACCATACATATATTTGTCTAACCTAATCTTAAAACAACCAATAGTTTCAGCGCTCAGCACATGGCCATATCAAAAATGCTCGCTGGCCGAACAGTTTAGAGCGTCGGTACTTGCGGCGGAGGCCTAGGTGATGGCAGTTGGAACTCTACAGCCAGCAAGTTGGACCAAGGGCATGGTTCATTAGTTGTAATGTTTAACCGAATCTTGTCGTATGAATTTGACGTAGATGTAATTAGCTGACGTTAAGTGATATGGTTTAACGTCGCAAACTAACCCCCTATCGGAAGGCTAGGACGGTGCCCCTCACAGAAGACTTTGTAGCGTGGAATTTAATGAACCATGCCCTTGGTTCAACTTCGTCGGTGGCAGGATTCGAACCGCCATCCCTTCAACCTTCGCCGCAAGTAACGACGCCCTAACCCGCTCGGCCAGCGGTAATATGTGTAAAATGAATAAATAAATAAATATATAAATAAATAAATAAACAAATAAATCAACAAAATAAAATAAGATAAAATAAAATAAAATAAAATAAAATAAAATAAAATAAAATAAAAATCAGTGCTCAAAATCTTTTGATTTCTAGAATTACCTTCTTTTTTCCCTTTTCTATATC
>NC_134805.1:37872364-37884864 GCF_046742065.1 Oratosquilla oratoria | reverse complement strand
CTTTGTAATCCTTTGTAATAACAGGATAGTATATAGTCTTACTAAGGCAGAAACAAACACACTGAAGCTTGCATTTCAAAATATAAGTATATTGCTATATGTGCTAAAGATCTAGATGAAGTTATAGTCGTCTATATTTGTAACTATTAGTTTTTCGCGTTTTCTGGATGTATCTGTATCGCATGTTTATGATATGTACTGGGTAGTTTGCGAATTGCAAACGAGGATCTGGGTAAGGGAAGTTATATATGGAGGCAACTGTACATCCTGACCAATTTATTTATTTGTCTATTTACTTTTTTCCTTTATATGTTTATTTACTTATTTATCTATCTATTTACTTTTTAAATTATATGCTTATTTATCTATTTAATTATTTTTGTATTTATTCATCTATTTATTCATTTATTTGATAAATGATTTATCTATTTATTTATCTATTTATTTATTCAATAGATTATTTATCTATCTATTTTATATATTTATTATTTACTTATTCATTTGTTTATTTATTTTGTTTTTAGTTTTCTTATGCCTTTTTGGCATGTAATAGCACCCGAGTGTTATTCTTAAGTGCTGCCTATGTTCCAACCGACGATATATAAACACCTTTACATCAACCTCCAAGTAATATTCACCAATTATCCAGTTTGCTTTTGGTCTTCAGAACTAGATCAAGAACAAAGACGCTGCCATTAATCCCTGGAAGGAGCTGCGAGGCTTGATACTAATGATTACACCCCTTGCAATTGCTCTTTGGGTTGCTTGCAACCTTGAAGTCGATTTATGCAGGTGGAATAACTGTAATGATCGTATCAGTTGACATTAATGGCAGAGACTGTAAAAGTGATCTATGTACTGAACCCAGCATTATCATACGCACAGAAACGGACTACCTCGAGAATGTACTTATCAACAATGCTAAACAAACTATTAAGGAACATACATTCACAAAGTACGATGGCTGATAGATGAATCTACTGAATGGAGTGTAGCCTGGACATTGCCTAGCCGTGTAGCACATTTTATTTTTTTTTTTCAGTTTTACGTTAGGAAATATAAAGAATATAATAGATAAAACAACTTCAGAAACGTTTGAATAAATTTTGATCTTTAACAAGACTTAGTCGAAGAATAAGGGATAAAAAAAAAATCGACAAGTATTTGAATAAAAAATATTCTGAAAAATATGAGGTCGAAAATACGATAGATAAAAAAAAAACGCTCAGAATGAAAATAGGATAGAATATTCTAAAAAATATTGCAACGAAGAATATACAAACCAAGCGAGATAGACTAGCCTATCACAAATCCTACTTCAAGACAATCTTTGGATGAATAAAGTCATCTGGTGTTATACATAGAAAACGCACAGCGTCACTATAGTGTGTGTGTGTGTGTGTGTGTGTGTGTGTGTGTGTGTGTGTGTGTGTGTGTGTGTGTGTGTGTGTGTGTGTGTGTGTGTGTGTGTGTGTGTGTGTGTGTATCTACCTAGTTGTATTATACGGGAAGGGAGCTATGCTCGTGGTGTGTGCGTATGCGTGTGTGTGTGTATGTGAACGTTGGTGTGTCTGTGTTTGTCTTTGTCTGTGTCTAGGTGTTTGTATGTTGTGTTTGTGTATGTATATGTATATGTACATTATGTGTGTGTGTCTGTGCTTTTTTGTGTGTCTATTTTTGTGTGCGTGGAAGGAGGAGAGAACGCTTGCTCTATTCCTGCAGTTTTTTTAGGAGACCAAAAGACGAGGAAGAAATTACGAGAACGTTTAAATAAACATTAACAGAGCTGTCCAGCTCCTCCTTCGTCAGGAGCGAAAATTCTTCAGCTGCTCCTCCAGCTGCACTCACAGCTGTTTACAAAGCTTCTGCTGCTCACTGTTTGTGTTTATGAGGCTCCTCAGGAACCACATGACGATGTCTACGGTACAATGGCAAACAGGAGACCTTTCGGTCCATTACAAGGCTGCACACAGAAAAAATAAAGACATGAAAAAATATATTGTAAAATGAAATGAAATGAAATGAAATAAAATAAAATGAAATGAAATGAAAAAACAAATAAAATAATGAAGAAATACGATAAAATAAAATAAAGTAGAATAGACTAGAATAAAATGAAAATAAGATAAAGCAAGATAAATGAAATTAATCTAAATAAAATAAAACAAAATAAAATAAAATAGAATAGATTGAAATAGAAAATATTGAAACAAATGCAAATAAAACAAGACAAAACAAAATTAGGTAAATCAGAATAGAATGAAATAGAAATAGATAAATTATTATGGAATAATATAAACTAAAAATGAAATAGAATAAGACAAAAAATAAATAAAACAAAACGAAAGAAAATAACATAAATTGAAATAGTGTTTAAATGTCTATCCAACAGAATCTCATAAGTTCGGTAAGCTTATTTTGTGCACTGAATACGCGGTGAACTAAGTTGGTTTTTATTACCTCATTGGATAATTAGTGGGAAGTGATAAACCCACTGGTAGGGCAAGCCCTGTCAGTTGCAGCAAGTGTTATTTTTTTTTTTTTTTTTTTTTTTTTTTTTTTTTTTTTTTGCCGATGTTTGGGTCGCCTCCCCGCCTGCCCATGGCTGTCGGTAACCAACGCAAGAAGCACACAGTGGAATCGAACTCACGACCACCTGGTCATGAGTTCGACACTATGTCCATTGAGCAATATCCATAACTATTTATAAATCTTACCCAGTTTGTGTTACTAAGACAAGATATTCTGCAAAATTACTTTTCAATATTTTTGCAACGATGAGAGATATTAGACTTTATTCCAAACGATATTGTTTAATGACATGTTCACACTAGCGGTTTCAACCGTCGCGGTTCAACTACATTGTAGATCAATGGAAGCGTTCACACACAACCGCGCAGTTTTTCCTTGACTATACGGTACCGCGCGGTTTCTGCGCGGTTCAAACCGCTAGTGTGAAGAGAGCCTAAATGTACTAAAGGACTTCCTTCTCTTTATAAGGGCAAAGACTACTATAGCCTTGTGCCTTATAATAACCTCCCCCCCTTTCCCCCCTTACCCGCTGTCCCCCCTTCCCCCTTGTCCACCTCCCCCCCACCCCCACCCCCGTCCCTGTACCCGGAGGGGAAAGTTCTAAATTAAAATGGCTTCTTCGTGAGTTGTTTTAGAAAATGAGAATAAAAAGTGGTTTTCAATGCGTTGAGTCACAAAAGAAGAATATTTTTCATATGAGCATTTCGTCCGCAACACTGCAAAGTTGCAATTGACTTTGTGCACGACAAAACTATCGTTTTTTTCAACTTCAAGTGACATTCACACAGAAATGTACATCAAAGAAAGAAAATAGAAGAAGAGAAAAGAGGAAAGGCAGAAAGAAGGCGAAAGAGAGAGAATATGAGAGAGAGAAAGGGGAAGAGTGAAAGAGAAAGAGAGAATAGGAGGAAGAAGTTAAAAATGAGAGAGAGAGAGAGAGAGAGAGAGAGAGAGAGAGAGAGAGAGAGAGAGAGAGAGAGAGAGAGAGAGAGAGAGAGAGAGAGAGAGAGAGAGAGGAGAGAGAAAAGAGAAAAGAGAGAAAAGCGAAAAAGAGAGAAAAGAGAAAAAAGAGAAAACAGAAGAGAGAAAAGAGAGAAAGAGAAACAAAAAAGAGAAAAGAGAAAACAACAGGAAAAGAACAAGAGAGAGAAAGAGAGGGAGAGAGAGAGAGAGAGAGAGAGGAAAAAGGAAACAGAGAAAAGAGATAAAGAGAACGAAGAAAGAGAAAGAAAGAGAAAAAGAGAAAAGGGGAAAGAGAAAAAGAGAAAAAAGAGAAAAAGAGAAAAAGAGAAAAGAGAAAATAATAGTAGAGAGAGAGAGAGAGAGAGAGAGAGAGAGAGAGAGAGAGAGAGAGAGAGAGAGAGAGAGAGAGAGAGAAGAGGTGAGGGGGGGAGGTAGGAGGACAGAGGAAGGGGAACAAACGAGAGGGAAAAAGAGATCCAGGGAGGAGCCGTTACCTGGATTTAAAGTCTCCTCCCTGGAATGTACAAGTCAGGTGGAAGCTGCGAGTCGGCCGTGGGGGGGTAGGGGGGAGAGGGAGTGGGAGTGGGAGGGGGGACGGGGAGGGGAAGGGAGGGGGAAGGGGAAGGAAAAGGGAGAGGGAAGGGGAGGGGAGTGGGAGGAGGGGAAGGGGAAGGGGGAAGGGGGAGGGGGAGGAGAGGGAGGGGAATAGGGAGGGGGAGGGGAGGGGAAGGATGAGGGGAATGGGGAGGGGGAGGGGAAGGAGGAGGGAATGGGGAGGGGGAGGGGGAGGGGGAAGGAGGAAAAGGAGGGGAGGGGAGGGGAGGGGGAAGGGGAAAAGGTAGGGGAGGGGGGATGACAGGTACTTAGAGATGTCGGTAAGGAGTTTAAGGTAACACTAGATTTTTTCTTTTTTTTGCGGGTGGGGGGGTATTGGTTTTGGGAAAATGTGTTTAAGATGATTTAAAAATTAGGTGACTATTTACCCAAAACTAAATAAATACATTTCTCGTCGTTGCTGTTGTATGCATGATTATGTTTTTAGGAAAAAATAATTAATTTAACTATTGTATTAAGAAATTTTTGTTGGACACAAAAACACGAAAATTTTGGGTCACTTTCGTTTGTCCTTAATCTTGCATGACACAGAAATATTCCCTCTTTGTGGTACAGACAGTCAAGCATATGTCATGGGGAGAGGACTACAACAGGAGACACTTCACTGCAGACGAGGATGTCATTACTGTAAAGCATGTGATCCTAAGTTTAGCACAAATGAAATGACAGGAATTGGGTATAACTGTTTGATAGAAAGTATTTTCTATCAATTACAGTGTGGAGGTCTAGGAGACATGAAATGATCTTAGAAAATGTGTTAGAGGAAGAAAAGGATCAAGAATTGAAGAATATTGTTATATATAGATTCTATGATGATCTAAGTTTAAGCGCAATCTGAGACGCAGGTAACGCAGGTGACGCAGGTGACGCAGCACAGAGCAAAGACAGACTTCCTGTTGCTGCACTGGAGAACAGTGGAAGCTTCTAGGTGTACTACCTCAGCATTTCAAATGAGAAAGAAATTCAAGCTGTTCTTCATTCCAGCAACAGGAAATCTTACTTCACTCTGTGCTGCGTTGCCTATGTCGCCTGCGTCGTAGTTTGCGCTTATGCTTGTAAGACCAGCGCAAAATAACTTACGGGAAGTCAGTTTCTCAAATACAGTTAGCTGTTAATTTCATGGTTCAAAATGCCTTTAAGCGTAAAATTTCACATCATTTCTTATTCATACTTACTCCTGGCTAACTTCGCTAGACGTCTGACTGAACCCATAAACTTTAACTTGATAAATGAGCAAGGAATTATAGAATCTACGATCAGGGTAGCTGTCTAAGATGAAAGCTTGAAAATGAATAATCTTTCAGATGAATTAGCCTTCAGATAAATAAGGACACCTGCCACTTAGCCTAACTTAACCTGGTCTGCCCTAAGCCGACTTAACCTAACCTAACCTAACCTAACCTGACCTAGCCTAATCTAACCTCACCTTACCTAACCTAACCTTACCTTACCTTACCTTACCTTACCTAACCTAACCTAGCCTAGCCTAGCCTAACCTAACCTAATCTAACCTAACCTAACATAACATAACCTAACTTAAACTAACCTAGCCTAGCCTAGCCTAGCCTAACCTAACCTAGCCCAGCCTAACATAACCTAACCTAACCTAACCTAACCTAACTTAACCTAACCTAACCTAACCCTAACCTAACCAAACTTAACCTAACCTAACAAGAGTACTGAGATAGGACGTGATTTCTGAAGTACGCCAGATGCACAACAGGCGCCCAAGAGATAAACTGATGTATATGAACAGATGTTAAGCGGAGCGGGTATGAAAAGAGGAGAAAGTGTGAAGTGGTGAGACAGGTGTGAATTGATTAAACAGATGTGATTAGGCAAGACATTTGTTATGAGACGAGATAGGTGTGAAGAAATAAAACAAGTGTGAATAAGTGGGACAGATATGAGACAGATGTGACAGGTGAATAGATACAACAGGTGACAGGTGCGGATGTACGAGAAAGGTGTGATTAGGCAAGACAGATGTTCATAGGCGAGATAGGCGTCAATAGACAAGACAGGTGTGCGGAGATGAGGCGTGTTTATGAGCTCGAACAAGTACACACATCAGGGCAGATGTACAAGACCCGAAGGCAATGCTTATTCGTTTAGGGCCTTCCCCTAAGGTGACACCTTTATAGACTTTGTTCTGGCTGACACCAGACGATTTTATTCACTGCGGAGCCAACATAGAGCTCATCTAGTATATTGATTACCTACCAGCTATGGCGTCCACCCTCCCATCACATTGAAAGAAATTTATGTTTTGCATGGATTTATCCCAACTTCTCATTTTGAAAGATTTTTTTTTATATACATATTACCTTGATTCCTACCCACCCACCACAACTACCCTCCTCTTCTAAGTCATACCCCTGTCTGACCTCTCACACTGAAAATGAACTAAATGCACCACTAAGCCTTAGCTCAAACTGAGACACAGGCGACACAGGCGACGCAGGCGACACAGGCGACGCAGGCGACACAGGCGACGCAGGCGACACAGGCGACGCAGGCGACACAGGCGACACAGGCGACGCAGGCGACACAGGCGACGCAGGCGACACAGGCGACGCAGGCGACGCAGGCGACACAGGCGACGCAGGCGACGCAGGCGACGCAGCAAAGGCAGATTTACTGTTGCTGAATTGAAGTACAGCTTGAACTACTTCTCACTTAAAATGCTTCTGGATGTTCTATTTCAGTATTTTAAGTGAGCGAGAAGTTCAAGCTGTACTTCAATTCAGCAACAGGAAATCTGCCTTTACTCTGTGCTGCGTCGCCTGTGTCACCTGCGTCTCGGTTTGCGCTTTGGCTTAGTAAGGCCAGAAATGACTGTGGGATGCAGGAGTTTTGGTTCTCATTCTCAAATTTTATTCATCTAATCTTTTTCGAATTATCTATTATTTCGTTTTTCTATCCATCATCTGTTTATATATTTATCTATTTTTCTTCTACCTGTTCATTTATCTGTCTCTTCATTTACCTATTTTATTTACCTTTTTAATTATTCTTTTACTTATTAATCTATCTATTCACTCATTTATTCATTTATATATGACTGTGTTTGTTTATCTATTAATTCATTCACTTATTCATATATTCATTTATCAAGGGATTCAGGGGTCTGGAAATGAATAAATGAAGAGGAAGAGAAAAAAGAGGAAGAGGAGGAGGAAGTGAAGGAGGAGGAAGAAGAGTGGAGGAGAAGAAAGAGGAAGAGGAAAAGGAAGAGGAAGAGGTGAAGGAGGAGGAAGAAGAGGAGAAAGAGGAGGATTAAGATGAGTTTCACGAAGAAATACAGGAAATGAAGAAGTCGAAAAATGAAAAGAAGAGGAAACGTAGAGGAGTAAGAAATGAAAATGGTGAAAATCAAAGAGGAGGAAGAAGAAGAATAGGAGGTCGAAAAGGAGCGAGGGAAGGAGTGGCGAAGAATTAACGAAGAGAGAAAAAGTAGAGTAAAGACAGAAAGGAAGGAGGCAAGTGAGAAGGTACAGATGAGGAGGAGGAGGAGGAGGAGGAGGAGGAGGAGGAGGAGGAGGAGGAGGAGGAGGAGGAGGAGGAGGAGGAGGAGGAGGAGGAGGAGGAGGAGGAGGAGGAGGAGGAAAAGGAGGAGGAGGAGGAGGAAAAGGAGGAGGAGGAGGAGGAAAAGGAGGAGGAGGAGGAAAAGGAGGAGGAGGAGGAGGAGGAGGAGAAAGAGGCAGTGAAGGAGACGAATACTGAAGAGGATACTGATGATCTGGAGCACTGGGAAGAGGAGGAGGAAGAGGAGGTTGGCTGAGCAATGAAGAGGCGGTTGTTGCGAAAAGAACTGTCAATAAAAAGGAGGAGGAGGAGGAGGAGGAGGAGGAGGTAGAATTCAGGAGGTGAGGCAAAAAAGATGCAGTAAGAAGGGAAGGAGGGAGAGAGGGAGAGAGAGAGGGAGATATTTTAGTTAGAGGGAACAAGGGTCAGTTAAAGAAAAAAGAGAAAAAGAGGAAGAAGTAGAAGAAGAGGAAAAAGAGGGAAAAGAAGAAGGTGGAGAGGAGGAGAAAGAAGTTAAAAGAACAAAAAAAGAAGAAAAGAAGAAAAAGAAGAAGAAAACGAAGAAGAAGAAGAAGAAGAAGAAGAAGAAGAAGAAGAAGAAGAAAAAGAAGAAGAAAAAGAAGAAGAAGAAGAAGAAAACGAAGAAGAAGAAAAAGAAGAAGAAGAAGAAGAAGAAAAAGAAGAAAAAGAAGAAGAAAAAGAAGAAAAAGAGGAAGAAGAAGAAGAAGAATAAGAAGAAAAAGAAGAAGAAGAAGAAGAAGACGACGAAGAAGAAGAAGACGACGAAGAAGAAGACGACAAAGAAGAAGAACAAGAACAAGAACAAGAAGAAGAGGAGGAACAGGAGGAACAGGAGGAGAAGAGGCCTCCTGAGGACATCCTCACAGGTCACTCAAGCTTGCAATTTGACTTGGCATCAAGGTTCTCTTAAATTCGGGAATCATCGACATTCAAAATGGAAACGCTTTCAGGAAACATGTCACATATGCTTCTGGTATTCGGACTTTTTTTTTTTTTTTTTTTTTTTTTTTAGAAAATTGGAAGTTTTCGTTCCGAATTTTGGAGGTTTCTAATTTGTCTAGTTTCCATTATGTATTGGTTCTCCAGACGAACAGAGTGAATAAATAAGTAGATAGATAGATGATAATAACTAATAATAACAATAGTGATGATGATCATCATCATGATCATGATGATCATGATGATGGTAATAATAATAATAATGATGATAATGATAATAATAATAATAATAATAATAATAATAATAATAATAATAATAATAATAATAATGATAATAATAATAATAGTAATAAAAATATTGATATAATAATAATGATAATAATAATAATGATGATAATGATAATAATAATGATAATAATGACAATAATAATAATAATGATAATAATAATAATAATAATAATAATATTAATAATAATAATAATAATGATATATTATAATAATAATAAAATAATAAAATAATAATAGTAATGATGATGATGATGATGATGATGATGATGATGATGATGATGATGATGATGATGATGATGATGATGATGATGATGATGATGATGATGATGATGATGATGATGATGATGTTGATGATATTTCTCACCATTTCTCACCATACACCAGGTAGGGCTATGCCCTGTCAGCGATGATGCCTCACGAAGTCCCTCCACAAGTCCCTATCAGCATACAGCTGCACACTCTCCACATCTTCCATAGTTCTTCCTATTATAATAATAATAATAATAATAATAATAATAATAATAATAATAATAATGATAATGATAATAACTGATAAATGATAATGATAATGATAATTGATAATAATAATATGATGATAAAAATAATAATTAATAATAATAATAATAATAATAATAATAATAATAATAATAATTATAATAATAATAATAATGATAGTAATGATAGTAATAATAATAATAATAATAATAATAATAATGATAATGATAATGATAATGATAATGATAATGATAATGACAATGATAATGACAATGACAATGAAAAAAAAAAAAAATAATAATAATAATAATAATAACAATAATAATGATAATGATAATGATAATAATAATAAATAATAATAATAACAATAATAATAATAATTAATGATAATAATAATAATAATAATAATAGTAATAACAATAATAATAATAATAATAATAATAATAATATAATAATAATAATAATAATAATAATAATAATAAATAATAATAATAATAATAATAATAATAATAATAATAATAATAATAATAATAATAATAATAATAATGATAATAATAATAATAATGATAATAATAGTAATAATAATAATAACAATAATAATAATGATAATAATAATAATAATAGCAACAACAACAATAGTTATAAAAGTAATAACAATGATGATAATGATAATGATGATAATAACAATAATAATATAAACAGATGTAAGCACCACATTGTCAAATTGTTTTCAAATTCATCATTCCTACTTCCATTCTCCTTCTCCCCTTCCTCTTCTTTCCTCCCCCTTTCTTCTTCCTCCACCGCCTTATCCTCATTTCTCTCTCCTTCCCCTCCCCTCCTCCTCATTCACCTGACCTTCCTCCTGCTCCTCCTCCTCCACCTCTTTTTCTTCTTCTTCAACCTTCCCCTTCTCTTTCTTCCCATGTTCTTCTTCCACTCTTCCCCCTCCTCCTCCTCCATCTCCTCCTCGTCTTACTCCTCCTTCTCTTCTTCGTCTTCAGCCTCACTGGCCACAGTCGTCGTTGCTCCTCACTTGTGCTTCTGGAAGCTAACGGTCACCGATGCATCGCGGGGAAGAAGGGCGTAAGCGAGCGCCCGATCTACATTTCAAATCAAGAAACGGTCCAAGAAACTAAATTTACCTCATGTACATCAGATCAGGCACCGACGAGATGAAAATTCCGAGGTTATTTGGAGATACGAGCATATTATACGTGTCGCATTACGAATGGTTACAGTGAATTTTCAGAGCTTTTGTTGCGAAATTCTGTGTAACTCTGGCTGCGTGATTGCTGATTGATTTCTGCATCCGCCACGGGGTGAGGACCGTTAAGGTCGAGGTTTCCATGCTACGGGGACGGCGTCTGCGCCCTTAAGCCCATCGCCGCCTCGTCCTTTTCATTCTTTGGGGAGTTGGGGTGTCGGATAACGCATGGTGCCGCTAACCCTCAAACATTTCGATGGGAGTTTAAACGTTCACCTGCGATTTGCCCGCCGAGTTGAGGTCCCCCCAAACCCCAACAACCCCCCACCACCACTACCAACACCACCCACCCACCTCCTAACCTCTCCAACTGCCCACCCTCCCTCCCTCCCTCCCTCCTTCCACTTCACCATCGTCTTGTTTTTTTTTTCTTTCTTTCTTTACTTCTGCTTCCTTTGCCCCCGCAGCCTCACCGGTCCTTTTTTGTCGTTGTTGGCTTGGTTTTCCTTTATACTTCCCTTGTCCATCCTTAAACACACACACACACACACACACACACACACACACACACACACACACACACACACACACACACACACACACACACACACACACACACACACACACACACACACACGCACACAACACATTCATGCCACACACAAACACACACATTCTCATGCATACACAAATAAACATGTACATACATCAAACAAAATACTTTATTAATACTTAACGTTAACATTCCTAATTTTTTGTGCCAAAAGTAACAATTAAGTACTTCTGTCCAGCTTCTGTACAGCTGTCATCAGATGCTCGATATTTATGTGTATTCTGTTTGTCGTTAAGTAATTTCATTCAGCTGAAGGAAACTGATGTAGACATCAAAAGGTTGTGCACTGAAATCACCTGACGTTTGAGAAAACAAAACCTGTTGATCATGTCACGATACTGAGGGCGTTACATTTCTGTGTGTGTGCATGTGTGTGTGTGTGTGTGTGTGTGTGTGTGTGTGTGTGTGTGTGTGTGTGTGTGTGTGTGTGTGTGTGTGTGTGTGTGTGTGTGTGTGTGTGTGTGTGTGTGAATGTCCCTCCAAATATAAGAAGAGCGTAATATGTGCCTATGTCACAAGAGCTTTTAAAATTTGTTCTAGTTGGCAACTTCTACACCAAGAATTTATTAGAGTCAAGAAAATTTACCTAACAACGGCTTTGCAATGAGGGACATTAAGAAAGAAATTAAAAATAATATGGAGAAAGCCAACACAGAACAAAGAAATAGAGAGCAAAAAAAAAAAATAATAATAATAATATAAATATTTATTACCAGAATGCAATGTCATCAGCGTATAAACAGCTATTTTTTTTAAGACATCATCCATAAGAACTATAAGCCCAAAAACCAAGAGGACGAAATAAACTTTATAATTTATTATCGTAACCCAAGAACATCATCGCTGGTGATGAAAAACAATATGGCAGCAACCACGGATAAACTTAAGAAAAATAATGTGGTATATAAATACTCATGTACTTGATACAAAGACGGTGTGTGGGCCATACCACACAAATATTAACTCGGAAAGCTCACGCAACCCATGCAAAATGGCGCGATAAAATCCCACTTGACAAAATCCCACAATACCAGAATTACACGGAACCAAATAAATAAAAGTACTTCAGTTTTGGTTAAGAATAGTAACAGAAAGAAATTGAAATGTTTAGAGGCTGTTTTATAAGAGACCATATGCCAGTAATTAACATTGAAAAAAATGTGTGTGGTATTTTAGAACTCTTCGGAGTATCCCGTGTCACCCATAGAACATAACTCATGTAACCACTGACCTCTCCTTAATGTCTTCATTTCTGTATTTATATCCTTGTGAGGAATGTATTCCATACGTTATTGTTAG
>NC_134805.1:37864864-37867364 GCF_046742065.1 Oratosquilla oratoria | reverse complement strand
CACAAGAGGAACTTTGGACCAAAAACTACTCAGTATGCGGATGCAGAACGATTTCATTCAGTATTGAAAATTTCTTCAAGAAGTAAAAAAAAAAAAAAAAAAAAACAGTACTACATAAGTAAGGGTTTTATGAGCAAAGTGGTACATAGTTCCTGAGCCCAAGAAACAAAATTCCTCGAACTCCGGGACCCTGGGTCCTCTTCTGACCACCTGAATTCTTCAATAAGCCCGAAGAGAGACCTTGCGGATTCCAAAGGGAGCCCTGGCGAAACCGCGGACCCCCAAAGGAGGCCCTGACAAAACCGCGGACCCTGAACAAAGCACCTGTAGTCTCAAAACATGTCTTGACCAACTGGCTTCGACTTGGTGTGTACACTCTTCTGTCTGCTCGTCGTCCTAGCGAGGGAAATTCCTGTACAACGAAAGTTCTGATTTTATTTTCATTAACCTTTAGGTTAGGATATTTGCTGTTTAGTGTATTCTGCTTACCGATGCTAAGAGAAACCTCACCCTGGACATTGTTTATCTACTCTCCGATGCCGCCCTACATAATCGGTTCCTTCTGGCTGGCGTCAGGGCGATTTTATTCAGTAGAAGAAAAGAACCATTGTGACCCTCATCTTCCTCAAAGCTGCCCTTTGGTTGAATAAAGACATCTGGCGACAGCCAGAACAAACACTATGAAGAGTCATTGGAACTCGGAGAATCCATCTACGTATTGCGTGGGCTAACTAGATAATAGCCCCTTCGCTACCAAAATTGTGCCACGGAGATTAATAAAATCTCCTGAAGGCAATTAGAGTAAAAGAGAAGATCCACTCGGTATGGAAAGGGTTAAATCCTTGGGCCAAAAGGCAAATAAAAGATGGATAAAATCGTCTGTTTCCTTTGAAATCAAGATCCGCGAAGTACGTAACTGATATGAAGAGGTCGATTTTTTTTTTTTTTTTTTGGGGGGGGGGCATAACCCACCCGGACCAGAACAATTCACAAATGAAACTCATTGAGGTCAAGGAAAAAGCTGAATGAAATCACTTGACGGCAAAGGATGCCAGCGGATGGATGAAGGGGGTTAAGTGTGCTGACAGCATCGGGGATAATCCCTGACAGACTCGTATATCAACTCCCCACCCCCACCCCCGTCCCCCCTGCCCCCACCCCTGGGGAGAAGGGGAAAGTAAACTCAATAGAGATCGCTAACCATCTTTTCGAAGCGCCAAACGGAGTCAGTCGAACGGAAACTAATCAGAGGTCAACATGCCGTTTCGGCCTTAATGCCTCGCAAACCTTTGTAGGAGTTCCTTTTTACATTGTCCAAAGGGTCCACTTCATCCTTCTCTGGAGCTCTTCATACCTTTATCTTATCAAAGGAAGGATCTCCTTTGTCCGCGCATCCTTTGCCCATGGGCCCTCAATGGCTTCGCCTTCATCGTTATCAAATTATTTGCTTATCATGGAAAGCCCACAGACATCCCTTCCCAACGGTATGCATAATATGATCATGATTAAAGAATATATAATCTATCGGTTTGTTACAGAAAAAATGTCGTTCTCAGATAGATATCCGAGATGATGATTGCTGTATTCGTCTGGAATATTTTAGATGTGATGAGGATATGATTTTCTTGTTTCTTTTTCTTGTTAAGATTTCATGTATCAACAGCAGCGGCGATTTCAAACTCACCCCACGGATGTGCGCATGCGCGACTGTTGAGGCGCACGCCACCTCTCATTTTGTAAACAACCGACACATACTTCAGATTTTTTTTTTCCTATTTCATTTTTATCAGCTAGAACTCTCAATTAGATATTTTTCAGTAGAATAAAAAACAAACCCAATAATTTGTAATTAGTCAAAAATAAATCTAATGCCTGTCATCTGGGAAGCAACATTAAGAACTTTTAACTTATCTATCATAGCCCTCATTATTTCATTTCTAACTTCCATACACCAACTCTCGCTATTTCTCCTTCTCAAACCTTATATTTCCTCATTTCCTTTTCTTCCATTTTCTCTTGATGGTTTATTTACCTTGTTATATTTTTTTGATAACTAATCTCTCATATCTTGAACCACATCTGCCGTTCAACATTCTCCGTTAATTTTCATTGTATTAGCCTATGGTCTAATCCTTTTTGAGACACTAGCAGAGATTTTATATTTAATTAAATACTTTTACATAATTATTCTACACTACCATCTGTTATACAAAGTTTTGAGATAAGAATTTCTTTTAGAATTCTATAATTTCATTGAACTAACTTTTTTAGTTGGTAATCATTGAATGATATCTGTAATTCATCAGTTTATTAATGAACCCCAGGAGATGATGTGGACTTCATGACTATTGTCGAACGATTTTATTCATCTGAAGGAAACCCTCTACCTGTTAAAAGTTAACACTTGGGCTCAAGAATTCTAATCATTTTTAACTTCAACTAGTTCTCTTTTCTACTATTCCCATTTGATCTTTATTTCAGCTCTCTGACGTAACGTTTT
>NC_134805.1:37854864-37859864 GCF_046742065.1 Oratosquilla oratoria | reverse complement strand
TATTATTATTATTATTATCATTATTATTACTATTATCATTTTTATTATTATCATTATCATTATCATTATCATTATTATTATCATTATTATTATCATTATTATTATTATTATTATTATTATTATCATTACTATTGATATTATCATTTCTATTATCACTATTATTATTTTAATTATTAGCATTATTATTATTATTATTATGTTATTATCATTATTATTATTATTATTATTATTATTATCATTATTATTATTATCATTATTATTATTATCATTATTATTATTATTATTATCATTATTGTTGTTTATCATTATTATTTTCTCGTTTCCTGAAAATTTCATCGCCTTTTTTTCCGGATTTTTTCTTCCAAAATAAACATCGATTATAGATTCTCACATATACTCGTATTTTCTGTTTCAATTTAAAGTTGATTCCCTTTCTCAAAACGAGTCTTGACTATAGATACACGTCCTAATTCAACCTAGAAGCCGAATACGAAACAATACTTGGATCCAGATCTTTAGAAAACTAATATACAATTTTCATTTTCACTTTCAAACGAGTTGCACGTTTTGTTTTGGCTCTGTCTTCGACCATGTGATTTTATTCAACGAAATGAAATCTTTGATTATCAAGAATCACATTATAATATTTTCACTCAAAAATCTGTTATTGTGGAGTGTTATGGAAAACAATATTTACTTCTATATGAAGACGACGTATAACAACATATACTATATATATATATATATATATATATAGATATATGTATATATATATATTATATATTATGTATATATATATCTATATATATATTATATATATATATGTATATATATATATATATATCTATATATATATATATATATATATATATTACAAAGTAAAATATTGTTACCTGACGAAGGGGGGGGGGGGGGGGGGGGGGGGGGGGGGGGTATCACTATTACACATAGTGCTGGATTGTACTACACTGTCCACAGCTATGCGACTCCTGACGCCCTACCTTATGATACTTCAACACTTCAATACTGCTCATTGTGAGTTTCTTTGTACTGTTCTATCATGTGTATTTTACTGCTTTCAGCGGATTCCCCTGTATGCACTTTTAGGCCTTTCCCCTTTGTACTGGGGATAACCGAGTCAAAGTACATACGCACACTGAAGATTCTTTCACCCGAAGACCCACATATATATATATATGTATATATTATATATATATATATATATATATATAGATATATATATATATATATATATATATCTATGTGTGTGTGTGTGTGTGTGTGTGTGTGTGTGTGTGTGTGTGTGTGTGTATAAGAACCATATATATATACATATATATATTTATATATATACATATATATATATTTTATACATATATATTTAACATATATACATATATAGTATACATATATTTATATATATATATATATATATATATGAGAGAGAATGTGGGTGGGGAAGGGCAAACGAAGATGTGTTAGGAATAGAGTTTATTGCCCTAACGTTGCGACCAACGTTGCGACCAACTTGGTCTTCTTCAGAGGACTACAGCATTACAAACGGATCACAATTCTTATATTCGTAGTGAGAGGGAACCCGCCACAGGGTATGAGCGTCATGTTTTCCCTTTGGCTAACGATTTTAATTATTAGGAACACTTGCTGCTTTCGAGAGGCATTTAAATCCGTCTCTGTCGTTGTTGTTCTTGTTGGCGGCGATGTGTGCAGCTTCCACAGTTTTTTCTCATTTTCTTCTCATATCCCTCGTGTAGAAATTTCTGCGTTGTTCCAATCAGGTAGATGTCCACATTTGTCCAGGGACGAAACCAGGGAGTTAGATGTTTCTATGAGCCCTGAGATCGTTTTTGTGCTCATT
The DNA here is from genome assembly GCF_046742065.1 of Oratosquilla oratoria. Lineage (NCBI taxonomy): Eukaryota > Metazoa > Arthropoda > Malacostraca > Stomatopoda > Squillidae > Oratosquilla > Oratosquilla oratoria. The sequence continues at coordinate 37,857,988 of NC_134805.1, read as the reverse complement.
CAAGCGTTTATTGAACAACGAGGAAAGCCAAGAAGATCTACGATGGCTCAAACGTCCGAACCCCGGGAAAGGATAAGTCTAATATTTTTATTTTCTGTCCCTAATTCTATAAACACCATAGCTATTGATGCATTATTTGTTAAAAGGTGGAATAAATATAGCAAAAATAGCTTCCAATAAAATAGGAAAAAATATTTAAGAAACATATTAATATGCGTAATAATCTCAGTGTCATTTTACCGTATTCCATTGCAACGGTTGTCCATCATCTTATTTCGGTGAGTCAGGTCGAGGGTTCATATAAACGCTTGAATGAGGCATCAAAAACCGAACTCAGGGCTCATAGAACATCTAACTCCCTGGTTCGTCACCTGGACAAATGTGGACATCTACCTGATCTGAAACAACGCAGAAATCTACACGAGGGATTTGAGAAGAAAATGAGAAAAAAACTGTGGAAGCTTGCACACAATCGCCGCCACAAGAACACACACAACGACAGAGACGGATTTAAATGCCTCTCGAAGCAGCAAGTGTCCTAATAATTTTAAATCGTTAGCCAAAGGGAAAACATGACGCTCATACCTTGGCGGGTTCCCTTATCACTACGAATATAAGAATTGTGATCCGTGTTGTATGCTGTAATTGTCCTCTGAAGGAAGACCAAGTTGGTCGCAACGTTAGGGCAATAAACACTCTATTCCTAACACATCTTCGTTTGCCCTTCCCCACCCACATTCTCTCTCATTTGTCTGAAATAATATTAAATATATATATGTGTGTGTGTGTGTGTGTGTGTGTGTGTGTGTGTGTGTGTGTGTGTGTGTGTGTGTGTGTGTGTGTGTGTGTAGGCGGTTATATGTATATATGGATGTGTGTGACCACGGATTTTCAAATTCAAATATTAATGGCTCTATAAACTGATATTGATGTTGGATAAAATCATTTTCTTGGCTCCCTGATATTCACCGTTGCATTTCACATAAGGAGAGCTGACAACCGGCGACGGCTCCCTTCCTGGTGACATAGAAAACGTCCCACACTCACACAATACGGACAACCGTGCAATGTTTCTTCCCAAAGAGATCTACGGGAGGTTCTGAGGACCGTTGCCATCCACTGTGGGGCTCCGGGTTTCTTGTCAGTCAAACTTGAGTTGTAATTATTATATAATACTTAAGTTATAATTATTATATAATACAGTTCTACAAATTTTGCAATTGACATCATCTGCAGGACATCACAGTTTCTTAAGTGTCACAGGTTAAATATAATTAATGAAGATGAATATTTAACTTTGGGACAATGACTCCCTGACAAATAGGAGGGTACAGGGTGCTCCAAAATTTGAAAATGACTTATCAGGGCCATGCATACTGCACGCACCTTTGTCGAGTCATTGCAACCATGAGTCTGAGTTTTGCAACAGGCATTTGTGCAACAAAGGCATGAGACAACCATCCCCTCAGGAAACGTTTTGTCTTCTTGTGGTGTCTTGGACAAAACACCTCCCTTGCCCTCCCTCCTCCCACCGATTCCCCCAGTTCTCCCTTAGGTGGGGGGAGTCGGCAAGAGTTGATCAATTCACCGAAACTACCTCGGGTCACAATGTAAATATATATATACATATATATATATATATATATATATATATATATATATGTGTATGTATGTGTATATATATATGTATATGTATATATATATGTATATATGTATATATATATATATATATATGTATGTTTATATATATGTATGTATCTAGTGGTATATATATGTATATATGTGTATATATATATTTATATATCGCTATATGTGTGTGTGTGTGTGTGTGTGTGTGTGTGTGTGTGTGTGTGTGTGTGTGTGTGTGTGTGTGTGTGTGTGTGTGTGTGTATTCACTTGGTCTTTGGATCACGTGTTGGACTCGTGATCGATAGCTATTTCCCTCCCGGAAGAGAGCTCAGAGCTCGTAAGTCCGATCTATGGGTAATGCTATGACCTTGCACACACACACACACCCAACTCCCCGCCCACGAGAGTTGGAGTAACACCCCTCAGCGCTGCGATACTGATATTATTTCAGCCCCGGGCGAGAGTCGAACCCGGACCTCCGTAGTGGCAGGCCAGAGCTCTAACCACAGCGCCATGAGAGGTGTGTGTGTGTGTGTGTGTGTGTGTGTGTGTGGGGTGGAGAGTTTGTGTGTGTGTGTGTGTGTGTGTGTGTGTGTGTGTGTGTGTGTACATGAATAATGATAATAATGAAAACAGAAAAATGATCGTGTTAGTTTTATGAGTGCAGACATAAATTTTTAGAAGTACACAACTATATATATATATATATATGTAATATGTATATATGTATATTATATATATAATATATATATAGTATATACATATATATATATAATATATATATATATATATATGTGTGTGTGTGTGTGTGTGTGTGTGTGTGTGTGTGTGTGTGTGTGTGTGTACATGAATAATGATAATAATGAAAACAGAAAAATGATGGTGTTAGTTTTATGAGTGCAGACATAAATTTTTAGAAGTACACAACTAAAGTATTTTTCCATAATACATGGTTATTCCTCTTTTTCTTTTTTTATTCCAATCTGACCCTCAAATTTGGCGGAAGCCACTTTTTTGTCTTCACCCGATCACCCCTACAATAATGGGGGGAAGGGGGTCAAGGGAAGGCGGAGTTTTCGGGTGGGGAAGCACGAATTAGAGCTGACATTTGAATAGAACACGCAAGAAACACTTGGAAAAAAACCATGATTTGTGTAACTTAACCTAACCTAGCCTGACCTTACTTAACCTTACCTAATCAAACATTACGTAAGGTAACGTAACCTAACCCAACCAAACCTTACCTAACCAAACCTAACTTAACCTTATTTAACCCTACCTAATCAAACTTAACGTAACGTAACGTAACATAATGTAACCTAACCAAACCTAACCTAACCAAATCTTCCTATGGGGTATGCATTTACTAACCAGGGTGGTGTGGGGGGCTTCACCCCCCCCCCTCCCTTGTAATTGTGATTATGATTGGTCTTTTGTTTCAAGCTCTACTATATTTGTCAAGAACACCGCTTTTACTTTTTGTTATAGATTTCCG
>NC_134805.1:37827364-37834864 GCF_046742065.1 Oratosquilla oratoria | reverse complement strand
TGCTCCTTAGGGCCCGTGGGTACATACCCTGTCTTCACAGATGTAGGCTACAGTTTCTGCTATTAGGACTGCTACTGGTACTAAAGCTACTGTTACCGCTTCTACCACTGCTATTGCTGCTACTATTGTTGGTGCTACTACAAGTACTACTACTACTACTACTACTACTACTACTACTACTACTACTACTACTACTACTACTACTACTACTACTACTACTGCTACTCTTGCTGCTGCAGCTACTACTACTACTACTACTACTACTACTACTACTACTACTACTACTACTACTACTACTACTACTACTACTACTACTACTACTACTACTACTACTACTACTACTACTACTTTTTTTTTCAACACGACCTCCATCCTCGTGGAACTGTGTGGTGGAAGCAGTAGGATCTGTCTCCCACAGACACAGTTCATTGGCCCCTCTCCCGCCAATAACTGTGGTCGACAACCCTTTTATTTATCTATTTAATTTTTTATTAACAATGTCTAATACAAAAGTTCATTTATCCTACTGTCAATCACCGTCTACTCAAAATCTAAGTTTTGTATATGTGCCGATTTGGGCGGTGGGAACCTTGTACCTCTCAGGCATAGGAGGGCTGATCTTAGGAGTGAGAATGACAGTCTACATCTCATCCATGAAACAATGCTGCTTTTGGGTTGTTGTTTCTTTTCAGCCATTACCTCTGCCAGCCGAGCGTAGAATGCCTTTGCTCTAGGACCCATCCCACCTGAAGTCGTAAAGGTTATAGGAGTGAATGAGCCCTGGTCTACATTCTGTATACGCTCTTCGTACATCCTGATCTTCTCATACTCGTTCCGGAAGTGAGATGCCTCAATAGTTAGGTTGTTGTAACAGGGGGCCATCGGATCAAATATTCGCATGTCAAAGAAAGCCAATTGTCCCCGTGTCCAGAAACCTCTTGCGCTGACATCCACTCTTGCTTCATCTGATGTGTTGGACGTGCGGTATCTGAAGTTCTCCCCTCCTAGTGGGAGTAATGTTGGTTCGATAGTCACATCCTTGCACACCTCCTGAAGCATTTGGGCAGTGAGATCTCTTACCTCATCATGTCGCATGCAAATGAATCCACCCTGCTTGCATATCATCGCATGGTCCGGAGTAAACTGTACACCACAGGAGCATCTGTTAGGCAGCCCTCCTAATGGCCATCCATACCTCAGGGCAATGGCATCCGTGAATTCTCTTTTGTTTAAGGTAAATCCCTTTGCCCTGATTGGTAGTGCTGTCAGCCAATTGGACGCCCCAACTTCCTGCGCCAATGTTATCTTTCTTTTCATACAATTCGATAGCCGAGCTAGAAGTGCTTGAAGTTCCTCCTTCAGCCTTTCCTCCCTCCCCTTTGAAATGTTTCTTCTAATTTCTCTGATCTCCTCCATGTTAGTCTCCTTCCGTTGATCTTGTGACACGATGTTTGTCAAGGAGGACGTGAGTTTCATAGAGTTTTGGTGTTCTATTTTGGCTAGGTTTAGCGGGTTGGAGATGCCTAGCCCTCCCATTCTAGGTGGAAGTTCAATGAGTTTTCTTTCCTCTTCGTTTAATGTCCGTCCGTTTGTGATGGCCGGTACTAGTTCGTTTCTGATGGTTTCTTCAAGGGGCCTTAGTAGGTCGGCGATGTTAGGTACCGTCCTTAATATGTAGTTCCACTTATGTTTAACCCCATATATGAATGCGGCATATGCCGCCTGCGGTTCGGTCTTTGCAAAGTTAGCTAGGAGCCTAACTTCCGCCACCCAACCGTTAACTTTCTTTTCAATATATTGCTTTTTAAAGGATTCTGAGCCGATCACTGCACCGAGATGTCTTTCCCCCTCTTTTGTTACCTTCACTTCACTGTTCTTAAAGAGGATTTTGTCATTGTCAAAGTGCTCTGGTTTCACTATGAGGACAGACTTCTTTGCATTCGAAATGTAACCCACTACTACTACTACTACTACTACTACTACTACTACTACTACTACTACTACTACTACTACTACTACTACTACTACTACTACTACTACTACTACTACTACTACTACTAATACTACTACTACTACTACTACTACTACTACTACTACTACTACTACTACTACTACTACTACTACTGTTGTTCCTTTTACTGATACTGTTTCTACTACTCTTACTGCTACTATTACTACATTCCTCTTACCAGTACTACTTTAACTATTACTATTACTTACGGTGACAAAAAAAACTTCTCCTACAACTACTTTTACTACTATAGTCCCCTCATTTTGATATAGATTAGGAAGCTTGAAGTAATTCTAATTTCTTTTACGACAAAACGATCAAAGGAAGCCACACTGTCCTACAAATTTTAACGTCTGCTTTCTGCAAAGAGACGGATGATGAATAGAGATAAGCTAATAGATTACCTTCTTGATGTCTACATGATAACAACATGTATCCAGTCAGTTAAGGTCATGGGTGATACAGCTCAACTCACTGAGGATCAAGAAGACTTCCCTCAGCTGAATAAAACCGCATGGTTGCAGATGAAAACTTAAGGAGTTAGAAAGTATATTTATATACATACATATACAGTATATATATATATATACATACATATAAATTTTATATATATATATATAAACATATATATGTTGTATAAAGTAGAGAGAGATGAGTGGAAGGTGGCAATGGGACGGATGTCTTCTTCTGAGGAAGACATCCGTCAAAACTCTAGAGGAATATATCTCTCTCCTGCCTTATCCGGTGTCTCCTTAACACCTTCCACCCATATATATATATATATATATATATATATAATATATTATATATATATATATATATATATATATATTATATATATATATACATATGTATATATACGCATGCACACACACACACAGACACACACACACACACACACACACACACACACATAAACATATAAATATATATATTGTATATATATATATATATATATATAATATAATATATATATATACATATATATGGATACACTCTGTGCCTATACATGTACTGCATGTTCTTTTGTGACGCGTTGGGAATCGATCTCCTCCCGCAACTATCTACTCCCAGATTTGATGAACGACAGGGTAAAGACATAAAATTTCGATTCGGTTTAACGTGCCGAAACTCCCCCCCCCCCCCACCTATCAGGAGGCTAGAACGGTGCCCCTTACAGAGGACTTTGTAGAGTAGAATTTAATGAACCATACCTTTGGTTCACTTCGCCGGTGGTAGGGTTCGAACCGCCATCACTTCAAACTCTGTCGTAAGTAGTGACGTTTATAATGGAAATATGAGGATTGTTAAGTTAGGTTTAGTGTTCATAAGTGAATTTTACATAATAGTTCAAAAAGAGAGATTCTTGCTAAATGAAAATGAGCATAACCGAACTAATTCTTCTGTAGCCCTGGTGCTCTCTCCAGGTAAGAGCCATGTACAACAACAACAACAACAACAACAACAACAACAACAACAACAACAGCAACAACAGCAACAACAACAACAACAACAACAACAACAACAACAACAACAACAACAACAACAACAACAACAACAGCAGCAACAACAACAACAACAGCAGCAGCAACAACAACAACAACAACAACAACAACAACAACAACAACAACAACAACAACGGCAACAGCAACAACAACAAACAAGAGCAACGACAACAACAATCACCACCAAGCATTGTCAGCTTCCTCACCAACGACCGGCATTGTTTTCTGCCTCATCGCCATTTCCTGTTCTGTGTCACAAGATGGTGTCGGATGGCCGCGTCACTGTGACACCGTTTGGGATGCTTAGGGTCTCGCGGAGGTGGGTGGGGGGGTGGGGGGGAGTAGAAGAGAGAAGGGGGGGGGGCAAAAACAAAAGACCTCCAGCAGGAGGTCCAGAGGTTTAAGGACGTTCTTGAGAGGCCTCCTTCGACGTCGCCTTTCAGAAGATCCTGTTTATTCTTGATGGACTCTCTTGGCTTGGGGTGGCCGAAAGCCTCATCGCTCACGGGAGGGTCTGAAGGCTCATGAAGGAGGGATGGACGCACACAGGTGGTCTGTTTACATCCCCCCTCACTAGTCTCCGAAGCCCCTCCATCCCCCCCCTCCCCCCCCACACACCAAAATCCACCGCCTCTTTAGAGCAACCAACGACCAGAAAAGTCGCTGGGGGTGTTCTTCCTCCCCTCCTCTTCCCTTCGGCAGGATCAGGAGATCGGTGGGTGGTAGACCTTCGCCAGGAGACACAAGTGGTTCCTCCCAGGCGTGAGATCTCTCCGAGGAAGTTCCTCTCTCAAATTCCTCTTCAGGAAATGTATGCTTGCTGTAGCGCGTTGGTTTTCATCTCACTCCGCACCACGTGGGCTAGGGATCGCGTCCAACGGCTACAGGTGATTTCCATTAGCCCCGGCTATCCGAGCACATGTTGTAGGGCAAAAGTGAAGACTTCGGTGGCAGCTAGGCGCCTCCTAGCGTAGGCAGCTCAGTTTTAATGTTTGGTCATTTTGTTCAGCGGGAAGTTCGTGTATAATCTAATGAGTCTCTGAATTGGAGGATGGGCCATGTTGTGCATCCTAATATGTCACTGAATTAGAGCAATTATGTTGAAATCTCACTAAACATGAGTAAATGAACGTCAACAGTAAGAACCAGCGTTTTTATCGCCTTCCGTACCGGGTAGTACTTTTTCCTCTCATTACATCTGCCGTCAAGCGATTTAAATCATCTCCGTGACTTCTCGGTAGTAGAGGGTCATAACCTCCCTTCCATACCTTGAGAGTTTGAGTAAAAACGACTTCAGTTACAATATTTGAATTTTCAAATCTCCAAATACAAAATTACTTTCCCCGTCATATATAGCAAAGCTGTGTGATGAACTGAGAGATTATAAATCTATACGAATGTTAGACACACTGTTGAAGTTATATTGCACAGGTAGTGCAATGTAGTTCAGTTCGAAGCTTTAAGAATCATTTAGATAAATACCCAAGTAAGATGCTGTAATGATTATGATTTATCTTATATTATTTGTTTTTGTTTTGTTATCATTTGTCTGTCTGATTTTCATTTATTATTAGTTATATGTCAATTTATTATTATTTACTATTTACCTGTTTGTTTATTATTTAACTATACCTATGCATTTATTTATGTATTTTATTTGTTATTTACATTATCATAGTTTTTATTTATTATTTTATTATTAATATGATTTTTTTTTCGCATCCGACCTAGATATGGATCAAAAGGTCTCCTGTCGGCATGCTCCGCCTTTGTAATCCTTTGTAGTTGTTCAGATGGAGGCTGGAAGTGGGATGGCGGAGGAAAAAAGTCCAATGCGATAATCACTCTACTCTGTCTGCCATCAAGTTATTCTAATTTCTCTCATGACACCATGAGACTCGCGTGAATTAAATGGTAAGATAATTAGATAAAACAAAATAAAATAAAATAAAACTAAAGCAAAAAAAAAAGAAATAAAAATTAAATTAAATAAAACAGAAAACAAAAAATATAAAAAGATGAAATAAAACAAGAATAATTAAAATGAAATAAAATAAGATTAAATGAAATGAGATAAAAATCAAGCAAAATCAGATCTAATGAAACGAAATGATATAAAATGAAATGAAATAAAATAGAAAATAAAACAAATTGAAACAAAATTAGAAATGGACAAAATCTCACGATTCCCAATTCCCACCACCTTCCCACCCGGCTCATGAGGTCTTAAAGTTGGGTTCCGCCTTCCACTCAGCCGCTGTCCCTTTCTGGTGCCGCCATCCAAGGAACCCAGACGAACAGGTTACTTGCTCATTAAAACGGCATTCATTAGCTGTAGCGAGAGAGCGAGAGATCTGATTAAACATAAGATCCATCAGCTACACCAAAAGAAAGCCACCAGTGCTGTAGAAATTTAAATTCGTTGAAGGAGGTAAAGTCAAGACTATTCTACAGAGTGTCCATAAAGTCTGGACACACAGGTAAAAAAAAAAAATAGGTAAAAACTTAAAACATTTTATTTTTATCTTTTTATTCAAATAACACCCTCAATATGTTTTCCATCATTTGCGATGCAAATATTAATGCGCTTTACAAAAATTTTATCAACTTGATGCAATAACATTTCGTGACCCTCAATTTTGGCACATTTGTCCCTAATTCGCTGAGTCAAGTGTATTAAATATGTTATTTTTACTAAGTACACTTTCTCCTTTAGCATACCCCAGAAAAAGGAATTAAAAAATCTATATCAATTTCATTATAAATAAAAAAACATCCAATTATTCTGTGTCCAGACTTTATGGACACCCTGTATACTAGAAAGAATTAATAACATGTAGTGATTTCCATATGAGAATTAACTTGTTCTATTTACATATGCGTAAATAAGAACATAAGAATTTGAGAAAAATGGAAGAGACCATAAGGCCTACACTAGGCAGTTCCATGCCCTTTACCACCTTTCATCTTATCCATAAAGTTATCTAGTCCTCTTTTAAAACAACCAATATTAGCGCTCACTAATTGGTTACTAAGTCTATTCCATTCATTAACCACTCTATCGATAAACCAATTCTTGTCTATTTCCTTCTTAAACCTAAATGTGTACAATATGTTTACTCTCAAGTTTATTCTCAAGTGGGTAAGTTCAGTACGTGGTCAGGACTCGAACTTACACTGATGCAATGCATGGTTCATACTATAGTCCACTGCGTCCTATGTGCATAGGATCGGGAATAAACAGTATTTCCTCAATTTTATATTGACAACTGTAGAGGAATCAAGACAGATTGGAAAGTTTCTTATATTCGATCAAAAACCCACTTGTGGTTATATTTGTATGTGTGATTCACCATGGTCTAGGCTCACGTATTAGAATCTTGCTCGACAGCTCTCACACAAACACACACACACACACACACACACACACACACACACACACACACACACACACACACACACACACACACACACACACACACACACACACACACACACACACACACACACACACACATATTAAATTATGAGTACAAATTATGGATTCTTCGAAGAAAATGCAAGAAGCAAAATTGAGATGGTCTGGAGACGCGATGAGAAGTGTGGGAGAGTAGTAATATGGGAAGTTATCAAATAACTCATGAGAATAGAAGTGCATGATAGAAGACAGGTCTGGGGGGAGACCGAGAAAGAGATGAGTGGACCATGTAAGAGAAAATGTGCCAGACAAGAACATCATAGAACAGGAACATCATTGAAGAAATGGAACAACGTCGGCTTTGGTGGAAAGAGGTTTAATCCAGCCTTAGCCTCATATGGCATGAACTAGTGCCAAGAAGACAAACCAGTAGGATCAATGAGTCAAACGTGGCAATACTTAATCGAGAGTCAGAAAGACCATGAGAACATAATAATATAAAAATGGAAGGGACTGCAAGAGACCATAATGCCTACGTTAGGCAGTTCCATGTCCCTTACCGCCTG
>NC_134805.1:37809864-37814864 GCF_046742065.1 Oratosquilla oratoria | reverse complement strand
AAAAAAAAAAAAAAAAAAAAAAAAAAAAAAAAAAAAAAAAAAAAAAAAAAAAAAAAAAAAAAAAAAAAAAGGCGAGGAAGAAGACCCGTTTAGATTAGGACTTAGTCCTCCTGGGAAGAAAGTTGATCCGTCTTCTTCTCCCAGAATCCCCCCCGGAACCTCACTCCGGATATGGCCTTTGATTGGTGTTCTCATATCGACCGTTTTCGGCGTCTCCGGGATGACCATGCCCCCCTCCCCCTCCCCCCTCCCCCCTCTCCCCTACTCATATGATTTTTACTGGAAAACGGAAACGTCGTAAAGAGTCTCACAGGCGTTTCTGAGGTCTGAAGAATGGGGATTTTTCTTATACCGAGTTGACAAACATAATTTGTGTAAGTATATATACTTATATAAATATATACATAAATATGATGATATGACGATGAACATATGTACATATATACATATATACGTACATACAGTACATATGCACATACATACATATGCACATACATGTACATATATATGCATATATACATATATGTATACATATATACATAATCATATATGTACACCCACATACATATACACACAAAATATAAATGCATATAAACATACATACATACATGTAATCATACATTCATGCGTTCTATCGCCAGAACTTATAACTGGTACAGCGGTGTCTCCTTCCCAGACCAGGTTCGGACAGGTAATGTCCTTCTTGCCTTGAAAGGTACCTCAAACTAGGTAGTAGCCTAAACGAGGTAATTGACGCCCGCAGTGGGTGAACTTGTCATTGTGGTCATTAATGTGTAATGCAGAATTCCAATCCAACTTGTTCAATGTGTGTAGATGCACATTAAATATTAACCCTACAGTAACTATAAGGTATAATTAAGCTGTATTATTACATGTATAATACATCAAATACAAACTGAATTGTTCATCCTGTTCAAAATAAATATTGGTGAATGAACTAAGCGATGAAATAGATACAAATCTTATGTTAGAATACGACATTCAGAAATTTCTTAACAAAGAATAAAAAAGATTACCTTTTCAAGTTCGAAGATTTTATTTCTCATAGAAACTACGTTTATGAAAACTAGATATTGTAAAACGTGTACGTAAACAGAAATAGCCTTATTATTGACGACGCAGATAGCTAATACATCTGTATACTATAGATGCCCTTTCCTCATTTCTGATAAGTAACCTTGCCAAGCCTAAGCAACGTCTACAAAAAACGGGAATATACGGTGGGATTAAAGGTGAGCACGAATGAAGATGAGGTTAAAGGAATTATCATTTATCAGTTTTAACGTTTGGCAGCTAATGAGGCGATCGTTGAAATTATATTTTTATATGTCCACACACAGTTAATGAATGAGAAAGTGGAAGATAGGTGGAGAGAGAGAGAGGGGGGGGGAGGGGGGGAAGAATAGACAGAGATAAGCAAAGAGTGAGAGAGATATGGCGAGTGGGAGAGAAAGAGAGGGAGAGAGAAAGAGAAAGAGAGAGAGAGAGAGAGAGAGAGAGAGAGAGAGAGAGAGAGAGAGAGAGAGAGAGAGAGAGAGAGAGAGAGAGAGAGAGAGAGAGAGAGAGAGAGAGAGAAAGAGAGAGAGAAAGAGAGAGAGAGAGAGAGGGGGGGCGAATAGACAAGAATGTCCATTGATCTCGCTCCTGGAGGGGACGCTCTCTTGTCCACGGAGATCTCTATGCGAGTAAGGGGCCCAGGGTCCGTCCCTCGATCTGGTACTAAAGGGTCTCCTTCAGAAGAGCTTCTGGGTGTAATGCCCTTGTGCGGGGAGGCCGTGGCGCCGCTTTTGGACATCGCCTTCGGGCATGACAAGCTCATCTTCCTCCAGGAATTATCTAGAGTTCCTCCTCCTCCTCCTCCTCCTCCTCCTCCTCTTCCAGAAGGTGACTCTCCTCTCTAAAAACCGGAAAGACCAAAAGAAGAGCTATTCCGAAAGGAATGTAACTCCTGCACTTTATTCAGACCATTCTTTTCGTCTTCTTTAATTTCTAATTTCACAATACACCCAACTCCACCCCCATCCCCCCAAAAAAGACCATTCTTCGAATATTTGCACATTGATAACATCTGAGACCTTAAGACCCTGGCCAAGGTGACTTTTCCCTCTTTAGATGCCAGTAGCAGGAGTCTCCTCTTCAGCGAGATCGACAGCCACGAGAGCAGTTCGTCTTCTTTAAGAAATTTGCAGATACCAGAGGCCTTTGCTAAGCTCATTGACCACCCTCTTTCTCCCCGTGGTTTTCTGGCTTAAACAGCATCGCTGTCATCACCATCAACAGCAACAAGATCAACACCCCTAACTTCCGCTTGTGTAGTCTAACCTAAGCCTAATTTAATCTAGGTAAAATTAACCTAACAGGCTAACCTAACATATTCTAACTTAGCCAAGAAGTCCGGCTTCTCCCTCTTGTCGTTTGACGCGTCCTGAAGGTTTTTTGGGTTAAAATCAAATTATTTTTTCTCAGTCTAGAACAGCGTTTCCCAACCTGGGGTGCTGAAATAAAATATAGGGGGTGCTAGGAAGTGATGCACACAAAAATCACATTGATATATGTATCATTGATTACCTAGTTGGGCATATTTGACTTTTTCCATGCTATTTTATTTTTCTAGGGTGTTCTTATTTCTTCTACAAACAATATTTTCAATTTATTTCAGTTCTAAGGAATCAAGAAAATAAGTCATCAAGCAGTACACTTCACTTTCTTCTAATAACAAGATGGAGGTGCTGGACTGCTTAGACATGACAACACGGGGTGCTATGGTCGGAAAAGGTTAGAAAATGTTGGTCCATAGCAGCGTTTCTCAACCAGGGTTCCCCGGAACCCTAAGGTTCCGCAAAAGGTCCCTAAGGTTCCGCAAAAGGTCCCTAAGGGTTCCGCGAGAACAAGTGAGATAAGCTAATGCACTTTTGATTTTTTATTCAATTTCATATACGTAATACAATTAAACACGCACGATATATTCTTGGTTATTGTAATAATGCGATATAGACATCATCCTCTCTAACCTATTATTACGATGAAAATGGGTTCCTTGAGACATGCAATTTATTTTGAAGTTTACGCGAGGCTAAAAAGGTTGAGAAACGCTCGTCTAGAGCAGCGATTCCCAAACTATGGGTCGCGAAGTGTTCAAGAATGGGTCGTGAGACCCTGTTAGAAAAAAAAAATAATTTCAATCAAAAGCTTCCCTACACTTGTGTTTTCAATAAAAGAAGACTTTCGAAATTGCTTTTTGATGCTTGGATCTGGATTTGGGTCGCGGCCAAAAAAAAAGTTTGGGAACCACTGGTCTAGAGGACCTTTCGAGCATTTTGGGGCTTTTTAAAAAAAATCCTGCCTTGGCATCAATTTTGCTGCCGCCAGGCGATTTCATTCAGCTGAGGGAAGAACCCTACAGTCTGAAGGACTTAAATCGAATTACTATGGTCATTTCTACAATTACTATTGTCGTTACCATTTTAAAAAGCAAATGAAATTTTCGAATGTATTAAGCTTTCAATATCGTTTGAAAAAAATTAACGCATTTTTTTCCTCAGTCGCTGCGATTGATATTTTCGAATCTAATACTATTTTCAAAATTATCGCTTTTTCACTACCGTTTCAAAATTTAACGTATTTTTCCGCAGTCGCTTTGATGAACGCTTTCAAATCTAATACTATAAAAAATCGCGCAATTTTAAAAATCAATACAAATTTCAACCCATTTTTTCGAATTAAAAACCATTTTTTTTACCATTACCATTTTCCCGTATTTTTGCCATCTATATATACGTCATTCCCATGACGTAGGTTGGCATAACTGCCTTTTATTGGAGGTCCTCTTTACTCTTTTGGAGTGCGCGGCCTCCAGCTATGTTGTCTGAGCTCCAAGACGTCGAGCAAGAGGAATCTCATCCGTCGACGACCTCCTTCATGGACGAAAAAAGGTCTCCGACAACCTTTGTCCCCGCTGGTGTCTTCTGGGACCCTCTCTCCATCTTTCCCCCAGGGGTCGATCTGGAGGAGGGAACAGAGAGCATCCAGCGAGGTCTCATCCCCGCGCTGGATGAGCCTCCGTGCACACTCGGCGATCCGGGTCTCCGGGAGGAGGTCTTCGAGACACAGACTCCCGAGGAAAGGGCACACGGACGCGAACCTCTTCTTCTCCCGGAGTTTCTCGAGCTCCAACTCTTCGCGGGAGAGGTTCGCTTCGTCCGAAGTTCCATAACGCTCGACCCCGTTCTCGAAGGTTCTCATGCAAAAGCTCTTGAGGCGGCTCTCGAAGGACTCTCGGTGCTGGCCTAGCTTCTGCGTCAACAACCTGCATAGGCCCGAGTAGGTCCTCGAGTAGAAGGGCTGTAGAACCGCGAAGTCGGAGATGAGGTCTGCGGCTTCTGCGACAGCCTCTGGGTGATGCTCCAAAAGGTCCACGATCTACCCCGAGACGCGGTCGAAGTTCTTCGGGGAGAGCTTGTTGAGAAGGGACTTGAGCTGTCCCTTCTTAGTGGCCTTTTTCTCGACGCGAACGGGTCTTGGCGTTTCCTGAAGAGGAGGGATGGAATCCGTTTTCCTTGAGAACCAGTTGGCAGGAGTGGGGATGACACAGGGGGCGCCGGCTGGGGCGACGCGCCCCTCGCCCCTGGTGGGTTAAGGCCTTTCTCGGGCGTGATGTCAATTATTTTCACTTTATTTCTCCTAAAACCCACATTTTGATTCCTTGCCTTCTTAGGTGGTTCCTTGGAACTTTTCTTCTTCTTTTTCTTTTCTGTTGGAATCCAGCCTTCATCTATTATATAATTTTCCTTTGATTTTTCTTTTATTGTTTCTTTTGATATATTTTCATCATTATTACTTTATTTTTCATTTATATATATTCTTTATATTTCCTAGTTTATTTTCCTTTGCAATATTAATTTATTTTTTACATCGTTATTAATTATATTGTTTTTCTTCATTTTCATCTATATTATCATTATCATGTCTATATTTTCAAC
>NC_134805.1:37799864-37802364 GCF_046742065.1 Oratosquilla oratoria | reverse complement strand
GAATATTTCATTTCTTATTTCGTTTATTTTCGTTTCGTGTCCCCGGTTTCATAGTATTAATTTTCGTTTTATTTTTTCTATTTCTGAATAATCTTTTTGTTCATTATTTTTGTTCTTTTTATTTTATTTTCGGTTTTCATTTTTTTTGTTTTAATTTTCACTTGGGTTTTCATTTTTTTTGTTTCAATTTTCACTCTCGTTTTCGCTCTCTGTTTCAACTTTGTTTTTGTTTCTGTTGGTCTTGTTCTTTTATTGCTCCCGTGCTTGAAAGTCAGCAAGAGCCAACGTCAAACAGGTTTGGATGATTACAGTAATTAGGTTCTCCGCGTTGGTTACTTTGTCAAAAACAAAAACAAAATAAAAAACGGTGCCATGCAAACAAAATTTCCTAACTGCATGTGAGTGGAGACTTGTTTCGAAATGACCACTGATATGGCAACACTTGTCAGTTTACATTAGTGAAGAGAGACAAAAATATTCATTTCTGCATGTGAGCATAAATATATCTAACTCATTTTGATTACCAAATTGTAATACACAAGAATAGAATTACGCTCACGGAGTTCCATCTCTATCGTCAAACATTTCTTTAATCCATATTACATATCAATCAAACAATTGATTAGTCAATGATCCATTTTGAGTCCACTGTTGAAAAAAAATTATCAATAAAAAGCCGTGGTCTGTGAAAACAAAGAGGAATGCATTGTATGTATATACACACACACACACATATATATATATATATATATATATATATATATATATATACATATATATATGTATACATATATACACACACACACACACACATATATGTATATATATATATATATATATATATATATATATATATATATATGAATATATATATACATATATATATTTATATATATATATGAATATATATATACACATATAAATATATATATATATATATATATATATATATATGTATGTATATATATATTCGCGACGCACAAAAACACTTCACGCCCTCCTAAGACCCAAACACGGTTCGAACCCATTGCAAACATCATTTGTTGTAATTGTTCTATCACTGCCGTTGCTCTCTCTCTCTCTCTCTCTCTCTCTCTCTCTCTCTCTCTCTCTCTCTCTCTCTCTCTCTCTCTCTCTCTCTCTCTCTCTCTCTCTCTCTCTCTCTCTACCTACCTATCTATCTATCTATCTGTCTGTCTGTCTATCTCCAAACCACAGTTTATTTTCTTATCAACTCTCAATTCCTTTCTACAGTGTCCATGTATGTCTATTTGATATCCCATGTATTCACTTCATACATACATACATTACTTACAATGTATATGCATACATACATACATACATACATACATACATACATACACACACATACATACATACATGCATACATACATACATACATACATACATACATACATACATACATACATACATACATACATACATACATACATACATTTAATTCATATTTGCGTTCTTCTTGGTGTTTGTTTGTTTTTTCAAGGTTGGTTTTTCTAAAAAGGATATCTCATTTGATGAAATTTGTTATTATATTTCTTATTCTCTATATAACACTAACTTCATTGTTGAATTTTTTTTCCGCAATATTTTTTCAATGAGTGACGTCAAGTCGCCGATTGCCAAACGTGAAGGCATGTTCCTTGAAAAATCAGGATACGTTACTAAGTCGAAATTGTAGTTATCTTTTTGTAACCCTCTTTTTTTTCCTTCAATTTAATTTAAAAGCCAATTTCCAGTGAACTCGTTCTCCGTGCATTTTTGTTTTCTTTATTGAGAATTAACTTCCACGGGTACATTTCTGTCATTATTTTTCCATCATATCGTCATTGCGTATTGCTATTAAGTCATCTATAAATCTTCGTGTTGTGTTGAATCTTTTTGTTAAGGAATTTCATATCTTTTTCGTCCATTTGGATTCGTAAATATATAGATATGAATTTGCTATGGACACCTCTGGGATCGCTAGTTATTGTTCCATGACCGAGTAAAATCAACACAAAAACGCTAATTTACTGGCAGCTGCACATTTTTCAAAATTGACATATCAATTACTCCATGGCGAGAGAGAAGAATATAACTACAAAGATATCTATATCAACGGGGAAGCACAAATGAAATATTGATGCAAGAGCATAAAAAAGAAAGAAGCAAGAAAAGATAGGAAGTGAAAGACGAAAAGACAATTAAAAAGAGAAAAATAGAGACGTTCTAATCACGTCATAAACGTGGCTTGTTATCTCCCACCCGACTCCCAATTACTTACAAGCCCCAAGACCACAGCTATGAGACCAATTTATCCCAATTAGGGGCGAGGCCGCTTTAGGGTAGAGTAGGAAATGGATAAGAAAAGTAAAAAATGGATGAAGAATGAGGCAATAAAACACAAGAAAAATCATGAGACGGTGGCAAAAAAAAAGAAAAGATAAGAAAGCAACTACGAAGAATGGCCAAAGAGAAGGAAGACGAGAGTGTATAGAAG
>NC_134805.1:37787364-37794864 GCF_046742065.1 Oratosquilla oratoria | reverse complement strand
CCACCCCTCCCTCCTTCTCTCTTTTCTTGGATCCTCCTAGATGACGGGTCATCCTTGCACTTCGCCCACTCCTCTGGGTCAGAAGCAATGTAGCAAGACACAGCACATCCACAGCAAGGACGCTTCATTTAATAGATTAATATAAATTCTAGTTCTTTCTAAACATGAGACTGATTGCAGTTGGTTGATCGTCTTTTATTTCCTCTTTAATTTGCCTTCTGAGCACATATCGTATCTAACCCCGTGTTTAGATCATCTATATACATAAGGAACCCTTCTCTGTCGTTAGACAGGAGGTTCGTTATAATGCCACTCATTCTGTTATATCCCAGCCTTTCTTCACTCTACTACTTCCTATGGCTCCCTGCATCATAGCTAACAATAAATTAATAAATAATTACGTAAATCAACAAGTAAATAAATAGACAGATAAGTGATTAGATAAATCAATACATACATAAAAAATAGAAATAGAAAGATATGAGGATAATCTAATGAATAAATTGATTAATAAATAAACAGAAACATGTCATTTGTAAAGGCAATATGAAGTTACGAATATATCAGCGACACCTATTCATGTGTATTTGTGTGTGTGTGTGTGTGTGTGTGTGTGTGTGTGTGTGTGTGTGTGTGTGTGTGTGTGTGTGTGTGTGTGTGTGTGTGTGTGTGTGTGTGTGTGTGTGTGTGTGTGTGTGTGTGTGTGTGTGTGTGTGTTGGGGATACGTTTGACCTTGTTTGTGTTTGACCTTGTTTGTGCACGTTTATCTTCTGTAGATTATAATACAAAAAACACATCAACGGAAATATTCCTGCCCTAGGGGCCGAAAGAAAAGAAAAGAAATGAAAAATGCAGACCATTAAATCACCACAAATGACGGTCCGCCATTTGTGTTACACCGAGATAAAAGATAAGCGAAAAACACACTTCCTAGACAAAGAAGATAATTAGATAGGTCTCCAAAGGCAAAGAGGTCAGCATAGATCCATTAAGGGCGGCATTCAGCCTCTAATGAGGCGAAACCAGTCCATAATGACAGAATCAACAAATTGCAGATTCCGCCATGACCAGCTTTGTTTAGTCTGCAATCGCGGGCCGACAACAGACGCGCGCGCTGGGCCCTCCTCGTTTTTTTTTTTTTTTTTTTTTTTTCTTTTTTTTTTTTCGGGGGGGGCGGGTGGTTTGGTCAAGCGCTTCGTCGACGTCCAGCTTTTTATTCTCTCTCTCTCTCTCTCTCTCTCTCTCTCTCTCTCTCTCTCTCTCTCTCTCTCTCTCTCTCTCTCTCTCTCTCTCTCTCTCTCTTTCTATTTTCTCTCCCTTTTCTCTCTTTATCTATTTTTCTCTCTTTGTGTACATATGTGTGTGTGTATGTGTGTTTGAGTGTGTGCGTACGTGTGTGAGTGTGTCAGTGTATATGCGTGTGTTTGTGAGTGTGTGTGTGTGTATGTGTGTGTGTGTGCTTGTGTGTTTGCTTATGTGCGTTTGTGTGTGTGTGTGTTTGCGTTTGTGTCTGTGTGTGTATGTATGTGTGTGTGAGTGTGTACGCGCATGTGTGTAGGTGAGTGTGTGGGCGCGTGTGTGTACGTGTGTGTATCTTCTCGTTGCTAAGTTACGAAACTTTAACTACCAATGTTTTGTATGAGAAAGATGGTATATAGGTAGTAAGTATTTACGTTTTTGCATATATATATATATATATATATATATTCTAGATCTATTACGTGACTAACCCAGAGACCTCAGTTGTTCTACGTATCAAGCTGCATCTAGCTCTTCATCAATTATTTTATATTTCAATGATATTTGTGTAAAAATATTTAGTGGTTTTGGAGGGTAATGTTTGATAGTGTGATGATATCCATATATTTGGTAACTTTGTAATATTACTATCTTTAATATATAAATGGATATTTACTATATCACGTTTTTTTCTATCTAGAAATTATTATATTCATAAAGAAAAAAAAATGGTTTCTCTTACCCAGGAAAGTAAATATAACAATCCTTGATAAACAATTCTTTTTAATATTTTTCCCCATATCCTAACTGGCATCATTTTAGGAACTTGGTGGGATGGGGTGGGGGAGTGATCTGGGGGGAGGGGGAAGAGGAAAGAGGGAAGAAAATGCATGGTCATTTCTTCTTCCTCGGGAGATGCATCAAAAGCTGCAATGCTCTTTTTCATTTCACTCGACCTCGATTTGGACCAAGAGGTCTCCTGTTTCATCATTGTAATTCATTAAAAATCACGAGAATTCAAGGCAAGGGCTTTGTCGCTAAAGAGGAACAGCGTCACATAAGCCCCTGTCACACCTATGCGACTCAGAGTGTTCGTTCGAGTAGAAACGACTTTGGTTACAATCTTTTATTTTTCGAATCTCCAAATGCCAAGTCACCTTTGCTGAATGACGAAATAAAAGAAGTTAAACCTGTAGGAATATTAGACACATTGTTGAATTGTAGACTTAGGGAAGTCTAGAATACTGTAAGCAAAGTCGTCGTCTAGCTTTTCAAATTCACTACATTTGACGAAACTCTTGAATATGTGACGGGGGTTGAAGCGACCCTCTCCTTAACCTCCTCAGCACATTGAGATTCAGTTGTGGACTTTTCTCCATGTTAGTGACCCCAGGCGATTTTATTCATCCCATATCTTCGCTCTTACTCTCCATGTCGCCTCCACTCAGGTCCTCAGCCTCCTTCTTGAGGCAGCTCTGAAGGTGCTCCAGAAGACGCTGGCGAAGTTTCTTTGCAGCCAAGTCCTTGTAGGACTTTAAGAGACCCAACCGACCCAGGAATCCATTTCGTAAAGACTCCGCTCCCTTGTTTGAGTGAAATCATATGACGACATCAATCATGACGAAGAACATAGAAAATGTCAACGTTTTAAGGGGACTGGATTCTAAAGATGGGACTGGATCATTCTTAATGGGATTGGATCCCCCTTGTTGGGATGGGATTCCTCTTAAAGGATCCGATTCCTTTAAAAAGAATCCAACACCTTTAGGAAAGATCCAACCTCATTAGAAAGGATCCAAACTCCTTTAAGAGTTTTGTTTAACCTTCCTCTGGAGTGTGGGGTGGGTTACCTCAGATGAATAGAATCAACTGGCGTCAGGTTAAATGAACTGAAAATATTTTAATCGAAATCGTTGAAACCCCTTCATCAAAGAGGGTGTCTTCCATTTTTTAATAAAATCAAATGACACAAGCAAAGGACGAAATTGATTTAATGTCACAAAACTTATTTTAAGGATTTGAAAGTTCACAGGAGAAACAATGAAACGACTAGATTGATTATTCTTTTCATTATCTTTATTCAAAATACAAAAGTATCGAATGATGTGAACTGGTAATCTTAATGCTAAATATCACAGAACTTTGGGTAGCTTTACTAAACTGAACATTTGTGTGTGTATGAATGTATGTACTATAGAAATTGCGCTCTTAAAATTAGCGTCTATTTGGTCTGTGCTAAGGTGTTTCTTTCAATAGGAGATCATAAGTAAACTTTGATTTTAGTCTACAAGAAACGACCCATGAGACACGAGTTCTTTTCAGAAGACTTCCGCCACCTCGATCTGGACAAGAAGTATCGTTGACTTGATGAATCTTTGTCGAAGTTAAATGCTGACAGAAATCTAAATAAGACCTCGCTTCTCACAAGGACTTTCATTCCTTTGGGGGTCTGTCGAAGAGCAGAGATTTTTGTTTGTTGAGTGAAAACATCTTAACTCTCTCATTGGTATCAGAACTTTTGGTATTTTCTTTTGGTTGTTGCAAGACTTTCTTTTTGTACCTTTTGTCTATCAAAGATCTACCTTGGCTCAACCCTTCCAATTGTATCAGGAATTTGAGTATTTTCCTCTAGCTTGCGTCAGATAACTTTAGAGTACCTTCTGTTCATTGTAGGATCAGTTCCTACTTTCTTAACGCCACGCATGTCTGGAAGATATAATAAAATGTGGAAAGGTTTCAAGAGGATGAGGGACCGATGTCATTATTGCACATTATGAGTTCTTGCTAGCGTCTCTCCTAATCTTCCGGTTAGCTGGAGACACCAGCAACCATGGGACGTGGTGGAGGAGACACGAACTTTTCGTTACCAAGGCCTCCACATACTTCTGAAGGAGAGGTCGCAAGGGCCATCACTCACAACATCTACTTCGATGTCTTCCTCCTCATCGTCGTCGTCGTCATCGTAGTCCTTCATTTCTACTACTTCCTGGTACTCTCGCTTGTCCTCTTCGTCAGGTGATGGACTTGTGCTCAGTGTTCGATGTGGACGATAGACAACGTGGGTTGGCAAAGGGACAGGCGCGGTGGTAACTGCCAATGAGGATGTTTGGTGGTAGTGGTGGCGGTGGGGGTGGTACGCCTCGTAACTATCTTGGATCGCGGCCGAGGCGTGTCGATGCTGCTGAGGATCGTAGTAATTGTTTTCCGCGGTTGCAGTTGCGCACGTGGTGTTGGCTGAGGTATACGGAGCTGCTGTTGTAGTTCTCGTGTTTGTGTTTATGTAGTGTGGCTCGTAGGTGTCGGTATTAGTAACTGTGCTCGGGCTGTCGTAGACACTGGGCAGGGTCGTGCTGGCGGTGTCGAAACTTCTCAAATCCGGTGGTGCTTGGAAACACTGCGACTCCGGTGGAGGCGTAGGGGGAAGCCCTTCTCGAACAGGCTGCGAAGTGGCCGTGACTGAAGGCAATGACGTCGGAGTGGTAGGTGGAGGTGGAGGTGGAGCAGAAACTTGAGTAGCGAGAGGAGAGTTGGGAGTGGTGACACTTGAGGAGTCCTCGGCGGTGTGAAAGGGTTCTTTTTTGGGTTTAATGGACACTTCTGGCGTGGAGGGAGTGGGTGAGTGGGATGGGGGAGGTGTGGGCGGCAAGGATGCTGAGCCGGAAGGGCTGGCGGCGACGTTTGTAGGGAGGAGGGCGTCAAGACCTCCCTGCAGAAGAAAGCCAAAACCTCCTCCAGGTAGTCTTGTCGGAATCAAAGTCAAACCTGTGGCGTTTGCTGACGACGTCGACTCGTTCCCTTCCTCTCCATTTGTCACCAATGGCCTCTGCTCTTCCTCCTCCTCTTCCTCCTCCTCCTGCTCCTCCCCCTCCTCCTCTTTGTTCCCCTTGCCCTCTTCGACCTCCATGGGCTGTCCCCTGGAGGCCGGAAATTCACAGGTTGATGACGTCACTTCGGTTATTCTTTTCTTTTCGCTGCTGATGTTCTTGGCGGCCATATCTTCGCTCTTGATCTCCAGGTCGCCACCACTCAGGTCCTCAGCCTCCTTCATCAGGCAGCTCTGGAGGTGCTCCAGAAGACGCTGGCGAAGGTTCTTTGCGGCCAAGTCCTTGTAGGACTTCAAGAGACCATCTACGACGTTGATGCACTGGCGGTATCCTTCGGTATACCCCACGTCTCCTCCTTTGCTTCCCACGGTCTTCCCACTCTCTTTGTCTCTCTTCTCCTCCGCGCCGCCTTCCACCTTCTTCTGCTTCTTCAGGTTGTGGAGGTGCGTGACGGTGAGCTCAAGAATGTCTGCCTTCTCGAGTTTGGCTGCTTTCCCGCCGCCTTCGACCTTGACTAATTTGGCTTCAGTCAACAGGTTGGCTAAGTCCGTCAAACTATTGTTTATCCTCTCTCGTCTCTTCTTTTCCATGAGTGGCTTTCTGATCTGCAAAGAACAAGGACTCGTTAATCAACATGGCACCGATGAAAGAGTTTGTGTATAACTAGACGACAACACTGATCTAGGAAACATCAATTACAACTTAGGTAAATTTATGTATACATACATATCTATCCTTTTTCTTTGCGTGTGTGTGTGTGTGTGTGTGTGTGTGTGTGTGTGTGTGTGTGTGTGTGTGTGTGTGTGTGTGTGTGTGTGTGTGTGTGTGTGTGTGTGTGTATGCATATAGAGACAGGGAGACAGACATCTAGGGTGCAATGCCCCCTCGATGAGTGGTCCCCAATACCAATGGATCCAGCCTCCCCCACCCCCACCCCCAAAGTAATGAAAGAGGGAGAAAGACGGGACTAGCTATCTCGCCCCTGATTAAAGAGGAGAGATCAAATTGAAATTAGAGCAGCATTTTTCTGTCACAAAAGAGTAACTCTGGGTTGTAGGGGCGCCATAAGCCACTGTAGTGTTCACCACGTAAACTTTATGAAGTCAATACCTAAACACAGGATAACATGAATATGTGTATGCATATAGATATGCATACACACGTGCATTCATGTAACGTACATTTGTAGGTACATACATGCATACATACGTACACACATACACACACACACGCACACACACACACACACACGCACGCACACACACACACACACACACACACACACACACACACACACCTACGTATAGATATATGTATATATATATATATATATGTTTGTGTATATGCATATATATACGTATGCATATACATATACATATATATATATATATATATATACATACATATACATATACGTATACATATACATGTGCATATACATATACACATACATATATATATATATATATATATACATACATATACATGTGCATATACATATACACATAACATATACATATACATATACATATACATATACATACACATACATGTACATATATACATGCATATACACATATACACATGAACACGAATATGCATGTGTGTACGTGTTCACGTACACGGACATGGACGTGTACACGTGCATATACATGCACATTCACATACACGAACATATACATATGCATACGTATATATATACATACACATATACGCATATATACATGCATATACACATACACATATACACATGAACACGAAAATGCATATGTGTACGTGTTCACGTACACGGACGTGGACATGAACACGTGCATATACCTGCACATTCACATACACGAACACATCCTGTACATATGCATATGTATATATACTGTACATATACATACATATATGCATAAACATATGCTTACCCATATATATATCTTTACACATGTGGAAATATGTACGCACATGCTTATAATATAAATATGCTTGCACATATTTAAGCTATACGCATTTGTGTATTCATTTCCATGTATGTACCAATGAGCATATTCATATATGTTTTAGTACTGTATATTTACCCACAGGCTTATATGTGCGTGTGTGTGTGTGTGTGTGTGTGTGTGTGTGTGTGTGTGTGTGTGTGTGTGTGTGTGTGTGTGTGTGTGTGTGTGTGTGTGTGTGTGTGTGTGTGTGTGTGTGTGTGTGTGTGTGTGTGTGTGTGTGTGTGTGTGTGTGTGTGTGTGTGTGTGTGTGTGTGTGTGTGTGTGTGTGTGTGTGTGTGTGTGATATGCATGTGTTGCATGTGTGTGACATATCCTAGTGTGTATTTTGTACACTAAATTCATGTACATTATAGATAATCTTCATTATTATTAGTTCATGTATATTAATAGATATTCAGTTATTTCAGGATCGTGTGATGTATATATATATATATATATATATATATAT
>NC_134805.1:37714864-37782364 GCF_046742065.1 Oratosquilla oratoria | reverse complement strand
TATTTAGTGTGATCTTATTTTATCTATTCAATAACCTATTTATGTATTCATTAATTTTTGCTGATAGTCCTATCTGATTTTTTATCTGAATATATGAAGCATACGCTAAAAAAGAAAACGATCGGTCCATGAAAATCTGGATGCAATAAATGATAAATAGTAAGTAAATTATCATAACGTTTAATGCGATGCTGGAACCAACGCAAAGAATATAATATGAAGCTTATGACGAAGTCTTTACAAAGCTAAAGAAAAAAAGAAAGAAAATAAAAATATACATAAATATACATATATATATATATATATATATATATATTTACGTATATATATACTTGTATGTATGTATATTGTCTGGCGTTAACCGTAATAAATTTGAGTTTCATGATGTCTAGTTATCAGTGTGTTATATCCAAGTGAAACGTCTTCGTTAAGACCAAGGGCAGACCAGGGTTCTGCCTCTCTTCCAATTCAACGTGAGACGAGAACAAAAGGAACAAAATCTACTTCAATTTGACAAAATCCCGTGGGGGTAGAAGACCACCAAGAAGGCTGGCGAATACCTCCCCCCCCCCACACACACACATATTAGAGCAGCATTTCACTACATGGAAGAGGATATGAGGAAGAAAATAATTGAAAATCTGATTCGTCCTGGAATATGCAGCGATGATAAGGTCACCATATCTAAGTATATAAAATGATTAGATGATACACAGAGCAGCAACCAAGATAGTCTAAACGACAAGACACATGAAGAAGCCTGGAATTCCTACATTGAGGGAACGAAGAGAGAGAGCCGACATGATAATAATATTTACATTAAAAAGAGATATAGAAAAACTGACTAACGATTTTCTAGTATACAACTAGGTAATCACACGCGCGCGCACACACACACAAACACACGCACCAATTCATGAAGAACAGAATGTATTTGAATAATCCAATATATACTGGAACCCGAAATTATTAATACTTATTATGAAAAAAAGTTACCGATGAGTGTGAATGTGAAAGCATGCATACACAGTCACAGCCACAATTAGAATTGGCTACATTTCTAGAAATAGAGTAATTTGTGTATAGGGCTTGGCAGCCTTTAAAAATGAATGACAACATTATGAAAATAAACTCCGATTGAAAAAATAATACACAGATATATATACTGTACATATATACATATATATATATACATACATATATATATATACATACATATATATATATATATATATATATATATATATATATATATATAAATATATATATATATACATATATTATGTATATAAACCCTTGTAATCACCAAAACATTGTAACTCCCTCCCTGAGGATGACCGAGTAAGGTCGAAATACGTATTGCAGAAAATAAAAAAGAGAAAACCACACCTATTTGGAACCAGCACAGAAACTTGTTGCACGAGACAAATTAAAGCTTCAATATAAGGTCAACAACGCCATTGTCGCTGTAGACTTCTTGAAATCATATATATATATATATATATATATATATATATATATATATATATACATATATATACGTATATATATACATATATATATACACACATATATATATATATATATATATATATATATATATATATATATATATATATGTATATATACATATATATATATATATATATATACATACATCAAGGGCTTTTTCGCCCTTACAAAGGAGGTAGCTAAATCAAAAGGCAAGTACTAACTCCCACCCACCACACTTTCTTCACTCTCATCTTAGCTCCTCATGGATGACAGGTCATCCCTTTATCCCGCCCACTGCCCTAGGTCAGAAGTAATGCAGCAAGACACAGCACATCCACAGCAAGGCCGCTTCCCTTAATCGGCCACCCTCCCCCATCTCCGTTCCCTCATGCAGAAAAGGGAGAGGACGAGGAGAAATCCCTTTGGGCTGCGTCAAAATATCATTCATACATAACTACTCTCTACCCCCATCTCCCACCCTCTCCCTTGCATCACAGTATCATCCATACACACCCGTTCTCCACTCATCCCTATCTCTTGTCTTCTCCCTTCCTTCCTCAACAGACATTCTTCTCTTGCTCAATGCCCCTTCCACCTCATCCATCCATCTTATCCTCGGTCGTCCCCTAAAGTTCACTCCCCCCACCTCTGCCTTCCACACCTCTTTTACCAACCTTTCTTTACTCATTCTCTCCATGTGTCCAAACCATCCCAATACTCTTTCATCAGCCCTATCTGCCATCTTCTTTTCTGCACCAGCTCTCCTCCTCACCTTCTCGTTTCTCA
This sequence comes from Oratosquilla oratoria, assembly GCF_046742065.1. Lineage (NCBI taxonomy): Eukaryota > Metazoa > Arthropoda > Malacostraca > Stomatopoda > Squillidae > Oratosquilla > Oratosquilla oratoria. The sequence goes on along the minus strand of NC_134805.1, from coordinate 37,780,084 downwards.
CTCTATCCAACCTTGTAACCCCTGCCACACTTCTAAGACATTTCTTCTCAAACACATTAAAAAATTTCCTCTCTGCCTCTCTTAAATTCCAGGTGTCTGTCCCATACAGTGCCGTCGGCACAATAACCCCTTTATATAGTCTCCTTTTTGCATCCATTACCAAATGCGTGTTTCTCATGACACTTTTTAATCCCCAAAGACATTTACTTGCTTCTCTCAGTCTATAATTTACTTCTACCGCCATTCCTCCCTTCCCTGCCACATGTGACCCCAAATGTCTAAAGTTACCCAATTCCAGCGTCTCTCCTTTTAGATTTACTTCCAACTCGCTGCCATCCTCTCCTCTTGCGCATCCCATCACCTCAATTTTACCCACATTTACCCTCAAATTCTTCCTATCACATAGCCTCACAAACTCCGTCACTATCTCCCTTAACCCTTCCTCTGACACTGACACAAGTGCAGTGTCATCACCTCCCTCTTTTCTCAAGTTGATTGATTGATTGATTGATTTATGAAATTTTTGGCTCGAAGGCCTTTTCTCAAGTTTCTTTAGCCATCTCCAGTCCACTACCCATTACTCTCGCCTTTACCTTCCGCACCACCCAATCTATGTACACATTGAACAGCCATGGCGACATGACACATCCGTGCTCTCGATTTCCAGTTCTAACATAGGCTATACTACTCTCATAAAAACTCTTGACTGCCCAAGGGTAGATGTACTCGTACTAGTACTGCTGCTACTACTACTTCTGTTACTGTAGTAGTAGTAGTAGTAGTAGTAGTAGTAGTAGTAGTAGTAGTAGTAGTAGTAGTAGTAGTAGTAGTATAGTAGTAGTAGAGATGTAGACTGTCATTCTCACTCCTAAGATCAGCCCTCCTATGGCTGAGAGGTACCAGGCCCACCGCCCAAATCAGCACATATACAAAACCTAGATTTTGAGCAGACGGTGGTTCAGAGTAGGATAAATGAACTTTTGCATTAGGCATTATTAGAAACAATTAAACAAATAAATAGATAAAGAAAAGGGTCGTCGACCACAGTCATTGGCGGGAGAGGGGCCAATGAACTGTGTCTGTGGGAGACAGACCCTGCTGCTTCCACCACATATCGTTTTTATACTTAAAAAAATAGTAGTAGTAGTAGTAGTAGTAGTAGTAGTAGTAGTAGTAGTAGTAGTAGTAGTAGTAGTAGTAGTAGTAGTAGTAGTAGTAGTAGTAGTAGTAGCAGCAGCAGCAGCAGTAGTAGTAGTAGTAGTAGTAGTAGTAGTAGTAGTAGTAGTAGTAGTAGTAGTAGTAGTGTGAGTGCCTTGGCTTCGGCACCCCTAGTCCGTTTTGGGTTTCTCTTCGTTTATTTTCAGACTTTAGTTGCTCCGTGTTTCCAGAGGTTCGCTTCCGGGTCCTCTGCTTTAGCATCGAACATTAATAGTTTCTTGAGGACCTCGTCTTTGTTTTCCGGGTAGGGTTCTTGGAGCAGTCTGTTTCGGGCTCTGATCGATGATATCTCATTGCACTCTAGTAAGAAATGCTCGTGGTTTTCTTCGCTCTGCCCGCATAAGTCGCGGAATAGAATGGCAGAGTCTAGGTTATTTTCATAAATTTCCTCTTCCGTTTTTATTTCTGATTTCCACTGCCTGTAGTGCGATAAGGAGGGTTTTCTTGCCAGTTCAGCTTTCAAAATGTCTATATCAATATTGTTTAACCTAGTTTTGATTTTTTTTATATCGTTTTGAGACCCTCTAGGTTTTAATTTAGCTTCTGAAAGTAAGATCGAAGTTGTCTGGCCCAATAATTTCCTTGTCTTTCAAATAGGTCTTGAAAAATGAGCTTGACTATATATAGAATGTTCCCTTATCTTCATCTTGCGTATGAGAGCTTGTTTTGCATATCTCTAGTGTAAACTGAGGAAGATCCGATCTCCGCTCTCAGGACTGCTGCTGGTGTATAATCTGGTGTTCTGAATATTATTTTGTATGCCTTGTTCTCTATTGTCTGCAGCCTGTTGAGTTCACTTTTTGTAAAGAAGATTGCTTCAGTTGAGTGTCTCACTTATTGCCGTACAATCCGAACATAACCGATACCAGCCTGACATACCTACAATCCCCAAACAAGGACGGTTTTTTCTCAAATGCACACTTCTATATATACTGTATATGGTTGCATTATTTGAACTATTTTCTTTGAAATGTGTGATTTCCATGTAATATGATCAAAGAGAAGTTACGTTTTTATCCTCTGCAAAATTACAGATCACAGCTACTATTTGACCCAGCCCGCCGTCTATGATCACTGGTGGTATGGATCAAACTACACTCTTTTAAGTTTCTTACAATTGTGATATTAGTGTAATAGACTGCATATAGTTGAATTATTTAAACTATTTTCTTTAAAATGTGTTACGTCATACTGCAGAGTTCTTTGGTCAAATTACATGAAAATCACACATTTTAAAGAAAATAGTTGAAATAATTCAACTATATGCAGTCTATTACACTAATAACACAACAGTAAGAAACTTAAAAAGAGTGTAGTTTGATCCATACCACCAGTGATCATAGACGGTGGGCTGGACGAATCGTAGCTGTGTTCGGTAATTTTGCAGAGGAAACTTCTCTTTGATCATATTACATGGAAATCACACATTTTAAAGAAAATAGTTCAAATAATGCAACCATATATATATATAGAAGTGTGCATTTGAGCAAAAACCGTCCTTGTTTGGGTTTTGTTGGTATGTTCGGCTTTTATCGGTTTTGTTCGGTTCGGCAATTAGTGAGAGCGGAGAAGACAAGGGATGGCGACATTTTTCCAGAACACTTTGCCGATGTTGATCCTGTTGCAGCACCTTGCCGTTATTGAGGCTGTTTGATTAACAAACGAGTTTGCTTGGCTGAAGATGTTATTTATGTATTCTTTGAGACATTTCCTCTTATTAGTTATTTTTATTCCTAAATATGTTATAGAGTCCGTGACTTTCATTCCACTAATTTCTTTTGGGGACTCTGCTGGGTTATAGGTTAGGATATTGCTCTTTGCTTTGTTTACTCTAAATTACATTTTTTCCCAATCTCGTTAGCAATGCGAGTGCTAATTTGCACCGCTTCATCTACAGAATTTGTTTATATGAGTCCGTCATCAGCAAAGAAGATTGAAGTTAATTGTGTGATATGGTGTTTGAAGCCTACTAGGTGGAGGTCAAAGTGGTTGATGATCAAATATGTTATCAGTAGGAAAAATTGTTGTGGAGCTTCTTCAAAACAGAATATCTGGAGTTATGACGTCATATCGGTAAATTACTCTAAAATTCCCGTTCAAAGCCTAATTTCCTAGTGTATTTCATTTACCTATATCTTTTTCTAATTCATACTATATTATATATTTTAACTTTCTTGAATCGAGCACGTTTACTTTTATTGTGGTTAAAAAGCGAATAGGAAAATCTAAATTCATCCTTTCTCTCGACTTCATTTCGTACTGGCAAAGTTATGCCTTAAATTGTTTTCTTTTATAATTTTCAAGCAGTTAGAGAATATATTTAAGACCGACTTTAAGAAAGTGCATACGTTTACCGATGCTATACTGGGACTACATTGGATCTGGTGGTATAGTTTGACTTCTGTGAAGCACTACAGGTTTGCTTCTTACTGAAGGGGCACCATGAAGATGAATTAAACAACTTTAGGGAAGCCATAACGAAATCCTATGTAACTTTCAGTAGGGCAAAAGTTAATCGAGGTCGCATTCTTCAAGTAGATTGAAAATAAATAGATAAGTATATTAATAAATAAATAATGATGATAGATAAATAGGGATACTCATTATCAAGTGGGTATCAAGCATTTTGGCTCCTTCTAGAACATAACTATAAAAACACAAATGATTGAAATAACATGGCGGCATCCAAAACGAAAATATTTGTACTCTACATTATGGAAGTAGCTCAATTGCGTTGATTCTTTTTAATAAAGCTGTGCCACAGAGATAAATACAAATAGACTGCTACCCAAAATAAAGATAGGCACCTGTATGATCTAAAGCGGCCCATACACGATCAATTATATTGCGCAATTTCATTGTCAATACTCTGAATTGACAATTAAATTGACCGTGTATGGGCGATAGGTGGTGGACGTATCACTTACTTTATAAGAACATATAAGAATGAGACTGCGAGAAACCATGAGGCCTACACTAGGCAGTTCCATGTCAATTAGGGTTTGTTTTATATTATCTGAACTCAACTGTTGTTTGAATTTCCATGAGGAACTAGGCAGTGGATGTAGACCTGAATGAGGTTGATATGAATTGTTGGTATTGTTTCACATTTCCTTGTTGTCTGATGTTTATGCTTCCAACTGTTCTGAAGATAAGTTTCTTGATTACTCTATGATGTTTGGGATCATCACTGGAATTCTGTACAAGGAAATCCAGCAAGATGATCATCCAAGAGAATTATATCTCTGGTGTTTATCTTCAAATTCCACTATCTTCATATCCACCTAGAGATCCCTATGAGTAAAGGATTTAGTCTTTGTAATAGACCCAAGATCTATCTCTGCCAACTTCAACTATCTTTTTTTTTCTATCAAGGATGGCTGACAACTGGCAACTGCTCCTTACTCCTACCAGCCAATGACAAACAGATCCACACTAATACTGTACATTACGGACAACAGTCCAATATTTTTTTTTCCCATTGAAAGACCTTTGGAAGGGCCAAAGACTGTTGGTATCTACCATGGGGTTGCAGGTTTTCAAACATCTCTCTAGCTGCACCTTTTACCTTTTCCTCTCTGCCCCGACTCACCCCTTCCTCTCTTAACTTCCCTCCAAACATTTCTTTTATTCTTTTAAATTTTTTCAATCATACTCCTTATCTTACATCTGCTTTTCTCTTTGCTTCCTGTATCATACATTTTACTTCTCGTTTTTGTTTTGTTTTTTCTTCTCGTATGCCTCCTAAGTCCTTTGTAACCAATCTCTTAATGCTCACTTCTCTTCTACTACCAACTTCATTTCATTATCCCACCAATCACTATTTATCCTTCTGTGCCCTCCCAACCTCCTCATTCAACATACAATCTTTGCACACCTTGTCACTTCCTCCTTGAAACATAACCATTCCTCTTCCAACCTCTACTCTATCTTTCACCACCTCCCACAATTCTCACAGCTTCTGGTATTCCATTTCCTTTCTCAATAAAATGGTTTACTCTAAGCACCTCTCTACATTCTGCACTTTTCCTTTTCTCCACCTATCCTACATTCTCAAAAAATTATTTGACATTCCCCCATTCTCTCTTCAAAGAGCATAGATATTCAGAACTCTTCCTATCCTTCCTTTAGATACCACCAGTCCATTAAAGCATTATCAACCACCTTTCTGTCTACCATCCCTTCCCATGTGTACTTATGCTTGATTTTCTTCTCAAACACTGTTAGCTATCATCAATTCTCTTTTTAAACACATTTCCATAATCAACTCTATGATTTTTACCTGGAACTCCAAAATTCCCAACCACCCTCTCTATAAGTTCATCCCCTACTCTAGCATCGAGATTGCCCAGTACTACTACATTGGCATCCCAAAACTCTCTTAGCACTCTTTTTAATTTATTCAAAAAGCCTCCCTTTCCTCAGCATGCTTCTCACTGCTAGGCCTATATGCACTCACAAAAACCCATATCTATCATCCCAATTTCACCTTCATCCACATCCACTTCAGTACAAGTCAAATTCTCATGTGTAGCATTGGCTGCCATATGCATGATGCATCACACTACTTGTATAATAAAATAAAAAGTCACTGCTGTATTACTTGTTCTCTTTTACTCCGAGTAATAATAAACACAGAAAACATGATCAAACCAGTTCACAGAATCCAGGGTTAACTCATGTACAACTACAAAAAAAATATATATACAATCAAGACGCTGATGCTGGCATCCTCATGTACCCACTTGCGCCACATGATGTCTGCATAGGCGTCATTGTACCAAAGTGGTTAATCTTGAAGATATTCCTTTCACTCTACCTTGCGCTTTCCTATCTCATCACTTACAGCAGAGCAACCTGTAGAGTGGTAAGTCTCTTCATGAGTCTAGGAGATGTAGAGTGGTAAGTCTCTGTGCGAGTTGAGGGAATTGAAACCTCAGTTGCTTCTCTACAAAATATGCTAATAAGTCCTGAGGAAAAATCGGAGGGTGGCCAGACATCTCTAACAATCTTATAGAATATGGTGGCACCCTCGAGGGGTTGCCAGAAAGGAATGTACACAAAGTCAAGAAAATGTTAGAGATGGTTGCCTGGAGGTCCCAGGAATGAAGTTTCCTGGGGCTTCTGTAGCGGGACATCCAACTCCATGTTATGGGACACCACGAGAGTCAGTGAGGCTGCCTGGTGCCGCTGGACTTGCCTCCCTTCTGGTCACCTCCAGTGTCATCAAGTCGGGCCCTAGCATCTGAGCCCGACGAGCTATCCTGAGTGCCTGGTGGAAGTGCTTTTTGAAGTGCTATTCCCTTCCGAGCATGAGGTGCCATGTGTTCCCCTCCAAGCATGAAGTGCCACGTGCTTCCAACTGGCCAATGACGCCAATATTAGGATGTGCATCCAACGGGCCGATGACACCAATAACACACCTCTTTACTCCTCCACCCTCTCCTTTTTCCCAACAATCCACCACACTTCCAAAGTCAAAATCACTTCTCCCATTCAACTTGGTTTCACTTTGTGCTAACACATTTATTTTCCTTTCATAAACATACAACACAACCTATCTTTTCTCTTTTGCTCTCATCTCTACCAAAACCAAACACATAATGACCCAAATCTTGGTGTTTTGGTTTGAAATCTCCCAGACCCTCTTATCCCTTAACTTCTCATATGATAATTGTACAGAGAGCAGGATACCTAGTCCCATCACTCCGTTCCACTTAGTCATCTTTTACACCTCACATGGAAAACATGGTGGCAGAATTCATTTCTCCCCCTACCACAGGGGACAGAGACAAGAAAAAGTATACTCAAAGAAAAGGTGAAAGACAGTATTAAGAGGGAAAAGCATAACAAGGATAGTCATAGTACAGAACTAGCATCATTCCTTTAGGAGTAGAGATTTTACTCTTAACAGAGACAAAATTATGTGTGAAGTGAAGGTGGTGAGGGGAAGATAGAAAGCCTTTAAATGTGGCAGTGGAAGACGCTAAGAAAATGACAGTGATAGGAGAGGAAAATGGAAGAGATATAAGAAAAGATAAGGTACAAGACCTGAAAATGATGAGAGCTGATAAGGCATTTGGGTTGCATGGGTGTCATGCAGTGTCTGAAAAAGGGAGATACAGTTATAGTGGACTGGCTAGCGAGGCTAAAGTGTGTCTATGGGACTGGAGAATACCAAATACTGGAGGAGTGCCTGTACAGTTCCACTTTATAAGAAAAAAGGGAACAAATTTTATTGTAGTATTTTTAGGGTGGTCAGTTTGTTAAATGTAGTTGGAAAGGCTTACAGGAGGTTCTTAACTGAGAGGATTAGGAGAGGTAGAGAGGAGCAGTGTGGGTTTAGGAAAGGTAGAGGGAGCGTGGATAAAATTTTTGTAGTAAGGTGCATTTGTGAGAGGGCAAAAGGTAAGGATTTGTTTTGGGCATTTATGGATTAGGAATAGGCTTATTACAGGGTACTGTGGGAGGTATTGCAGATATGTAGAATAGGGGGAAAGCTGTTCAGGGCAGCCAAAATTTTTATGACAGTAGTAGAGCCTGTTTGAATTGGAAATGGAGAGTGAGTGGTCTGAGGTAATTGTTGGTGCTGCATCAACGCTGTCATAGGGTGATACACGAGATAAATGCAAAGGTTACATGCAGGGGATTGGAGATAGTTAAAGATAGTGGAGAGAAGTAGATTGTGAGCCAATTATTTGTGGACAACACTGCACTTGTGGCAAGGTCAGAGGAGGAATTAAGGCAGTTTGTGTCAGAGTTTGGGAAGGTATGTGGGAGAAAGTTGAAGGTAAATGTGGGTAAAAGGTGATGAGATGTACTACAAGAGGAGAGGGTGGCAACAAGATGGAAGCAAGTCTTAAAGGAGAGAGGCTGGAGGAAGTGGGCAATTTTAAGTATTTTGGGTCACATGCGGCAGGAAATGGATGAGGAGGTAAACTGTAGATTGAGAGAAGCAAATAGGCATTTGGGAGTGGATGCAAAAATATTACTGTATATGAAGGGGAGATCGTGACTATGACACTACATGGAGTGGAGATTTGTAATTTAAGAGAGGCAGGATGTAGTTTGTCTTTGAGATGAAGTGTCTGAGAAATATGATAGGGTTAACAAGGTTGGATAGTGATACATGAAGAGGTGACGAGAATGGGGGAGGAAAGGGAGCTGGCAGACAGGGCTAATGAAAGATTATTGCAATGGTTTGGACACATGAAAAGACTAAAAGAAGAAGGATTAACAAGAGAGGTGTGGAAAGCAGAGGAGGATAGAGTGAAACTGAGGGGACAACCATGGATAAGACTGATGAATGAGGTGAAAGGGATTTTGAGCAGAAAGGGCATGTCTGTTGAATAGGGGTGACTGGAAGATGGTTGAGTATGGATAGTATTTTCATGCAGTCCAAAGAGATTTCTTCATCATTTCCATTTTCCGCACAAGAGGACAGGGAGGGGAGGTGATGCAGCCTCACAGTGAATGTGCTGTGTCTTGCTGCATTGCTTCCAACCTGGCCAATGGTCAGGAGACTGGGATAACACTTCATCCTCAAGGAGCTATGATAAGAGGAAAAGAAAAGATGGTGGATGGAAGTGGTTGCATGCCTTTAACTTGTTTACCTCCCTTATCAGAGGAAAAAAGCCCTTGGTATATAGTGAAAACATATGCTCTTACATATGAAAGTTATGTCTACCAGATCATGCAAATGACTGCAAAGCACCAAAGTGGGCAAAATTAAGAGACGTGAACCCTGGGCCCACTGTCCACATAAGGAAATCATTTTAATGTGTGCAGCATAAAATTTTGTTTTAGAAACATTTGGCATTTAAATCCTCCAAAATAACTATCAACAAATATATTATAGCCAAGCTAACAGCAAATATTCAGTATAAATTGAGGACTATGGGATTAAATTACAGAAGAAAACATATATGCTTATTCTTAAATTTGTATTGTATAAAATGATATACACATATACATACATTTGTGTGTGTGTGTATTATATATATATAAATATATATATATATATATATATATTTATATATATATATATATATTATGATATATTTACATGTATATATATATATATTTATATATATATATATATTATATATATATATATTATATATATATATATATTAAATATATATATATATATATATATATACACACATAAATAATTTACACATACCCTGGGCTCATGTATCCCAAGACACTAGTTCTTCACTGCTATGCCCAAGATGGTACACTGATGTCAATCAAGTGAGAAAACCAACTACATTTTCAACCCTTTCAGCACAGCGATGCTAATCATCTTTTCTTCTAATACTATGTAATTTCATTCAGCAAAAGGGGGGGGAATAACTGGAATGAAGTTGGTTACAATTGTGTTAATTTTTTCAAACATAGATCATATGCCTTATTCCTTTTTTCTTACAATTGTCTGTTAATTATTTTTAAACACTGATCATATGCCTTATTACTTTTTTCTATCAAAATTTCCTTGTCAAATTCTTTCATTTACCTAATGAAGCATTGTCAAATTTATTTACAGTGGTGTCCCTATGACAGTGACATTTTCTGAAGTACAGATTTTCTTCTTGCTAATACCTTATGCTTTTGTTTGGCAACATGAGCCTAGCGAAGGGGTCAGTAATGCCTTCCATTAAACATGTGAAATGCTCACTTGAACTCCTTTCTTCATATGCACGATACTGACAAAAAAAATTCAAGTATAATCATAATATTCATGTTTATAAAAGTACATGTCTATGCAGTACCTTCTATCATTGTCATACTTTGAAACCAATAAAGGCTTCTGAGAACACAATTCTACTGGCATGAGGAAATAAATCTATTTACAGATAATAATGTAACAGGTTTATGCTTCAGTAATTTGGAAATCATTCTTACCATAACCACAACTTCAATTCATTGCTGTCTGACTTGACTATTTACAAAATGAAGATGAAGCAAGGAAATAGAAACCAAACATGAAGTGATTAAAATGAAAAATATTACCATATGCAGGATACGGTCTACATTATGAACACATTCTCTCACGTGAGCCCTCTTTCAACAAGTGTGAAATTGGTAAATATAAGTTTTAAACAGGAACTGTAACAATCCTTACTATGCCTGTCAACTAGATTGTTCTAAACACCTTCAAGATGGTGGTACATCTAATAGTGTTCTGGTACTTGGATTTTATTTAGCAAGGGCAAGGACCCATAAACAGTTCTCAAAAGATTATGATTATACATCAATTCAAAATCCACCCCCTGAATAAATGAATGTGTTTGCCAGAACAGTATCTTGAGGTATGCCACTCTCTTGAAGTGGTCAAGGAGTGCTCAAAACACATCTGCAATAACTCATATTGGAAAAAAAAAAATCCAGATACAAATGCATTTCTTACAACTTTATCAAATTCTACATGTCCTTTGTTGCAGAGTTCAAACTCTTAGCAACTAAAGACCCTACAAAGGCTTGACAACCATTCTGATATAAAAAAAAATTATATATATATGGCATGCACATCATACGAGCACACTTGAAAGATCTTTTCTAAACCATACAAATAAATTCTCCATTCTAGCGATTCTGTCGCATCAATCTAGAGCCTTCACAGTTATATGAGGTTCGGGATCTACATATTTTCGTGGTCTTCCCCTTGCCCTAACACCTATTGCTATGGGCGTTTCATTTGTACGCTGAATTCGTCTCTTAGTTTTAAAATTCTCTTTATCTTCTGGAAAGATCTTTGGTATGCGACCTCTTACACTCTTCCGTACTGGTGATAAAGTTTCTTCCACTTCTTTCTTGATGGTTTGGCCTTTGCCACCAATTTCAAAATCAGAATCTTTCTCCTCCTCAATACTTTCCATCATTTTAACATCATCAGGATCAGAATCATCATCAAATGTATATTCTTGTTTGCATTTGACTCTCTCAATACCATGTATAGTTCTCATATGCTTGGAAAGATGCATTTTACCTGCATAGGAAGCCTCGCACTTATCACATTTGTATTTACCTTTGCCAGAATGGACAATTTTTACATGTGTTACCAAACTTGACCTTTGAACAAATGCCGTTTTGCAAATTTCGCACTGGTAAGGTTTTTCTCCCATATGTCCTCTAATGTGAGACCGAAGGTGATGAACTTGCTTAAAACTGGCACCGCATGTTCCACATTTGTACGGCTTCTCGCCTGTATGTACCCGCTCGTGCATAGTTAAGTTCGGTTTCGAGTAAAAAGCCTTATTGCAGAACCTACATGAATGCGGCTTTTCACCAGTGTGCCTCATCATATGGAGTTTCATACCAACCCGAGATATGAAAGTGCTACCACAGATCTTACAACAAAAGGAATCGCTTTCTCTTATCTTCTTTCGACCTCTTTTCAGTCGGAATTTTTTGCGATCCTCTACCTTATCACCATCCTTCAAAATGCATTGAAAGGCACTTGCCACCAAATCCTCCAAATTCTGGCTATTTTCCTCCACACTTCCGTCATCGTTCTCTTTTTTTATGTGTTGCTTGATGTGTCTCTTCTTGTGTTCTCTGAGACTTGACGACTGTGTGAAGGCCAAATCACAGATGTTGCATTTGTACGGTCTTTCTCCTGTGTGACGGAACATGTGACTCTTGAGATGCGCGAGTTGTTTGAACGGCGTCGAGCACACACCGCATATATACGGCTTCTCTCCTGTGTGAGTCCTTGTGTGCAACTTGAGATTGGCCTTGGACACGAACTTTTTCCCGCACTGAGAACATTCAAATGGTTTCTCTCCAGCATGGTTACGCATATGAATGATGTAACCTGCTTCTGTGAAAGATTTGTCACATTCATGACACATAAACTTCATATCTTTCTTGTACAGGGTCCTATGATCCTTACGATGCTGTCCCAATTGAGCCTTCGTGGTGAAAGACATCAAGCACTTCATACAAGAGTACGGCGTATCTCCCATATGAACTTTTGAATGTTTTGTAAGTGTAGATTTCTTATTAAAAGCAGCACCACAAGTTCCACATATGAATGAACGCACTCCCTCATGAACTTTTTGATGACTTCTGTGTCGATTAAATGTTGCAAAAGAAGCACCACACAAATTACAAACATAGCGCTTATCACCACCCTCCTTCATCCGTTTCCCCTTTGGTTTTTTCCCTAGATCTGTTCTTCCATCTTTGTGAGCTCGCATATGCTTCCGCAACACCTTCCTATTAGTAAACATTATATCACATGTATCACAAGGGTACAGTTCTGTTGAAACGGCATTATGCTCCAATTCATTGTTATGCAAATCCAATGCCTCTAAGGTCATCTCTGGCATGTCACCAATATCACTTGATATGAACGTTTCTTCTGTAATAATGGGAGTGTCTTCATGTGGATTGCCTGGCTCATGAACAGGCTCAGATATAACAGTGGTAGATGTTAATGTTGGAACCTGCTGGATATCAATGATTTCAATATTTTCCACAGGTGTCATATTACCATCCTGGTACATGTAAAACTTGCCTGAAGGCAGCACTGAAGTACTGGGCTGGAGGACAATTAGTTTGCTATCAGTTTCCTCTTCATCTAATTCCAAAGAGTCTTTACAGTCCTCTGATTGCGTATCTAACTCCATAGGGTCTCTACGATCCTGTGCTTGCACAGTGTAACTAACATGCTCCAACTCTTTTTTATTATAAACTTCATTATCAGGATCAAAAAATGTTTGTGATGGCAAAGACTGTGGGTGTAGTCCCTCTTGTTCAAACAAATCTGTTTGGTCTGATGCATGAATGTGAACTGCCTCTTCTCTATAAACACCATTTGTTTCTTCATAGAACTCTGAATTTTGGTCTAACTTTACAACAGCTGAAGGATCATCCACTTGAGCTTCATCCTCAGAATACTCTGCATGAACTTCAGTTTCAACACCTGCGGTGCTTGAAGCTAGGATAGCGGATTCTGAAGTATTAGTTTGGTTTGATATATATGGTGGTGTTTGTACAGAAGGAGAAGGAGGTGTTTGAGGGGGAGGGTAAGGGGGTGTCTGTGGTGGACGATATGGAGGAGTTTTGGAGGGTGGATGTGGAGAATTATTAGGTGCAAATTTTGGAGCTGGAGCATTGAACTTTGATGGCCTTTGTCTCTGACTGGAATTCACAGTATTTCCTGAGATATATTGGTACTGCTCATTGGTATTATGGATTTTTTTGTGCAAAGTCAAATATGGCAGTTTTGAGAAAGTTTCCCCACATATGTCGCATTTCTGACGTGCTTTGGGTATGTGAGTTCCCTTGTGTCTTTCGAGAGCAGCCTTTTCATTGAAATCCATCGTACACTCCGTACATTTGTACGGTCTCTCGCCTGTATGAAGTCGCTGGTGAATTTTCTTCCTCGAAAGTTGTGAAAACCTTTGTCCGCATTCTTCACACTCGTACGGTTTTTCTCCTGTGTGGGTCCTTTTGTGAATATTTAGCGCACTCTTTTCGTAAAAAGAGGCAAAACAAACATCACATTGGAATGGTCTATCCCCTTTATGCTTCCGTTTATGCACTGCTAACCGAGACCTTTGTGTATACGTTGCTCCACACTCCTCACACTCGAACGGTCTTTCGCCAGTGTGGGTACGGATGTGGTCTTGCAAATGCGAGGATTGTACAAAAGTTGCTCCACACTCGATACACTTGAACGGTCGTTCTCCAGTATGAATACGCAAGTGTTTGACCAGATTAGACGACTGCTTACAATCTTTGCCGCATATAAGACAACAATATGGTTTTTTCCCATTATGCTGCAGGGATTCATGCTGTTTAAGGTGAAAAACACTATCAAAATTAATATCACACAGGTTACACCTGTGTTCTCCAGCATGGCTCACTTCCTTTTCCGAAGGCGTTTTTTCACCACGCTGACGTGCAGTAGATTTTTTGACCCCCCTATATTTTTCAACAAGTTTAACATCATTTTCACATGAAGCATCTTCTTCATATTCATTCCAATCATCATCGACTTCCACTTTTAAATTTGTGATATTAACTGGCAAAGCCTTCTTACTACCAGATGGTGCACTTGGAAGCTCTTCCGTATTCTCTTCCCCGTTATCATCACTACCACCACCAGCATTATCACCAATATCATCTTCTTCTGGTTCTATTTTGACTGTTACCAATGAAGGATCGATTTTTGTCACTTTATTTTTTCTTCCTTTAGATTCTGTTTTCTGTGTACCTAGGCTCTGCTGACTGAGTACTTCAGTATTGGTACTTGGCTCCAAGAAACCAAACTCAGCTTTAAAGTCAGCAAAACGTCCTGGTTTTCTGATGGTACGAGATGGCCTTCGATTAGCAATGGAATCTTCTTTACTTTTGACCTTCATGGTGATTTCTTCCTGAAGGAGATTTTTCTTCTTGTAGGCCAAGTCCAATGGAACTCATCTTGGAAAACAAGTAAATAGATGAATAAATACATACATTAAATACACAGATAAACTAAATCTACAGAACAATATCAGTATGTGAAATCAATTCATTATATAAAATGTATGGTCTACACTGAAAACTAATCTAATACTTGATATTTCCTTATTCAAAAATTTGCATGTAGCATGTTCAAAATTACTCATGCAATCTTTACCTGAAAATAATCAAGAAATCTGCCTCAACTTTCACATCAGAATCTAACCAAAATAAAATTCTATGTATTATCTTACTCTTTATATTAATCTCATCATAAAACTCCTAGGAATAACCTGGTATAAGAGCCTACTCTGGACACCTGCTAAATTGATATATATCATGGGCCCATCCCAGAGGTCAAATGTCACATGTCTGTCTTGTGGGGCCATTTCTTGCAGGTACTTAATGTTTGAACCATCAAAACAGAAAAGGCCTAGAAAAAAACATTCATATCCCCCTGTACAGTCACCATAGAGAACACAGACCACATTAATTGCTTAAAAATGGCAAAGGAAACATGGACTGGGAATGAAGTGTTTATTCCTGATGTTTTGTCTGGTGACTTTTTCAAAGGAATGAGTATACTGGATCTTGCAGAGTTTATATATATACACTAGGTAGCTCATGGAGGTATGCGAGCATGGCATGCTGTGCTCTGATTGGCCTGCTGAGATTCCCGAGACAGCTGATCATAAAGCACTATGCCCGCTGAGGTTTTTGCCCAGATGAAGCTGCCAGCTTTACTATTGATGTTGGGATGGGTAGTGACATATGCAGTTTCTATGGATTTCCTAGTCTTCTTATCCATACTTTTGTGTAATACCTCGGCCTGGTTCCATTGTGGGAGGTGTCCAGATTCATTCACATGCACCACCATGGTATTGGTAAGCCTATGGTGACGGAGGTCAGCCTTATGCTCCCTGATCCTTGTGTTTAGCCCACACTTAGTTGCTTTTACCTCTGTACTCCTGAGCATCCTAGTAATATCTTCTACCTTCTGAGTTAGGAAGCGCCATGTACGATCTCCTGTTGGTGGCATAGTTTGCTCCTTCTTTTGACCTCCTTACATTGATGATTTCTTTGTGGGCTTACAGGATTTGCAGTGAGGAATTCCTGGAGATCAGGTACATCATCACAGCCTTCTTGAAACTTGGCTACCCCAAGGGCATGATCCTGAGCTTAAGGTGGAGAGCAGAAGAAATCATCAATGTAAGCAGGTCAAAAGGAGTAAACACCACCACCAATAGGACATTGTACATGGTGCTTCCTAACTCAGAAGGAAGAAGATATTATTAGAATGCTCCAGAGTACAGGGGTAGAAGCAGTGATAACATTGTGGGCAAAGATTAGTGACATAGCAAGAAGCGGGGCCAAGCTGGGTGGGAGGGAGGACAACATCATGTATAAAATCCCATGTGCATCATGCAATATGGCATACTATGGAGAGACAAAGGAGGGGCTAAACACAATGATCAGGGAGCATAAGGCTGACCTCCATCACCATAGGCTTACCAACGCCATGGTGGTGCATGTGGACAAATCTGGACACCTCCCACAATGGAACCAGGCCGAGGTATTACACAAAGGTATGGATAAGAAGACCAGGAAATCCATAAAAGCTGCATATATCACTACCCAACATCAATAGTAAGGCTGGCAACTTTACCTGGACAAAAACCTCAGTGGGCATAGTGTTTCACGATCGGCTATCTCAGGCATCTCAGCAGGCCAATTAGAGCATAGCACATCACACTTGCATACCTCCATGAGCTACCAGGTGTATAATCTGTGCATGAACCAGTATGCTTATTCCTTTGAAAAAGTAACTGGACAAAACATCAGGAATAAATGCTTCATTCCCAGTCCATTTTTCCTTTGCCATATTTAACCAATTTGTTCACATCAATATTAATTTTCAGAGCACATTAGCTTACACTTGTTATGACAGTTTGAATGAATTACCTTCTTTATGGAGTTTGAACCTTGGGCCATGCATTCATGAGGGAAAGGTATAGTATAAGGCATTCTACCTTTTTGAATGCCTGGCCTAAGGCTCAAACTCCATAGGAAAGATCATCTACATATCATTTCACACCTATTACCACACCCAATTCTGACAATGTAAAATTTCTTCCCTGAGTGAGCTATGAAACAGCCTGATGGCTATAGACAGACTCATGATGCTGCTGGTCTCATGCAAGAGAGACCTGAAACAAAGGACTGAGTCGCTGATCTAGTATGAAACGAAGAAAGATGCAATTTCTGTTACATGTTACAGTACAAGTTTGATATGATAAACTCATCAATAACAATAAGGAATATGAGGTGAGCTCAAAAGTTCCAGAAAAACTCTCCCTATTGCAAACAAAGTTCACAGAAAAGATTGATTGATTGATTTATGGAATTTTTGGTTTCACTGAAAAGAGCAGATTCTGCTAGTGGTAAGTTGGCTTGTTCAATCACATGCAGCTCTCAGTCTTGCCATGCTTCTTGTTCGAAAATGTGTTTTCATTTGGTAGCTATGAAGGATACAGCAAAAAATATACTCCTAGAGCATACAGATTATGGGGTATGTCAATAACAAACTCTCTAGATAGCAAAAATTTTTCTATGGTAAACCTGGCTTTCGCTGAATTAGTTGTATGAAGCTTGTACTGTAAATTAAAACTTTCAACAATCATTTCACTACCCTGGTTCTCTAATGCTAGAGAACCAAGGATCCCAGGGAACTGGACATAACCATTATTTCAGCCCATAAATCACTCAGTTAAGAGAGTCTGTGGAGGTGTTTAGAGTGAGTGAATATAAGTCAGTGTTGTATATTACTGTTTTCTGTGTTCTGATTGCATCAAGGGCAATAAATATCTGCTACTTTTGACTTAACAATTTCCGTCATATCTCGTACATCTGCAAGACCTGTCACAATGTTTTCTTGTCCACCCTGTCATAAGCCTCTCCAGATCCATAAAAATCCAAAGAACATACTTATCTTTTGCCAAAAATTTCTTGTATCTCTGCCTCACTACATAACTTGATCCATGTATCCTTACCATTCCTAAACCTATATCGTTCCTTCTCAATTACTCTCTCTGTTCATCTCCAAATCCTCTCAATTAACACCCTCCCTTATGCCTTTCCAACTACACTCAACAGACTGATCCCTCTAAAGCACATTCGTATTTGTCCTCTTTTCCTTTGTAAAGCAGAACTATACAAGCACTCCTCCAATCCTCAAGCTCATTCCCCTTCCTTAGGCACACATTAAACAACCTCACTAGCTAATCCACTATAACTGTTCCTTCCTTTGTCAGACATTCCACATGACACCCATCCAGCCTAGGCACCAGCTTTCATCACTTTCAATGCTCTTTGTATCTCATTTTTGCTAGAGCCCTGTAATTTTCCAAGCACCTGCCAAAATCCCTCCCTCTGTACCTCCTTCACATTCAACAATTCTCTGAAATACTATATCTTCCCCTTATTGCCTTTACTTCCAATAACATCTGTCCATCTGTACCCTTTACTTTTTCCTCTCTACCTGACTCATCCCCTCTCTTCACTTCCTTCTAACACATTTTTATCCTTTTCAAATTTCTTTGCCAAACTCCTACCCCATTTTATATCTACCCTCCTCTTGTATTTTGTTTCTCCCCTCTTCCTTCACCTTTCATATGCTTCCCAAACAAATCATCAGAAAACCCAGCATCATACAGACCAGTCTCAGTAACATCCACCACATCCAAGTTGATGGAAAGATTAACCACTTCCATACGGTGACGCCTACGTAGGCGGCATGAGGAGCAAGTGGGTACTCGATAATGCCAACGTCGGCATCTTGATTATATTTATTGTAGTCGTACCTTCGTAATTTCCATTCTCTCTAAACTGACTTCATCAATTTTCTATGGTTATCAAAATACACGGTTGAAAGAGAACGAACGATTGAGCGCTGAATTTATTTTCTATAATGCGATTATTATGACGCAACATCGCACGTCGGGCAGCTAATGCTGCCAGACGTGCGATGTGCCCTGGAGTGAAGAGGTTAGCTCCTTCACTCTGGGCCAAAATATCGCGGGCAGCATTAGCTGCCAGACGTGCAATGTTGCGTCATAATACTCGCATTATAAAAAATAAAGTCACCACTGTATTGCTCGTTCTCTCTTTCACCCATGAATTTTGATAACCATAGAAAATATGATGAAGCCAGTTTACAGAGTATGGGGGTCACGCAGGTACAACTACAATAAACATAATCAATACGCCGACATCGGCATCCTCGCGTACCCACTTGCTCCTCATGACACCTACGTGGGCGTCATCGTATCAAAGGGGTTAATAGCAAGAAGCAGTCATTCTATCCAAACCAACATAAGTTCAAGGAGGGCCTATCCACTAGCACTTTCCTCACAAACATTACAAAAATGGTAGAGGGATACAAAGAAACAACAACAGAAAGCAATAAACATAAAAAAAGCATTTGACAAATTTTTTAAACAGATCACTGAGAAAGACATCCACAACAATGACAAGAAATGTCTAACAAACTTCTTACAAACATTGCTAATTAACCCAAACAACCAAATTTCTGGTGATAAAGGCTGTACAATGGAGCTCTCTACAGAACTGCAACAAATGCCTTGTTTATACACAGTGATGTTTCTGTTGTCCATATCATGTGCTTGCAACTGTTCAGAGTATGTTCAGTTTTTTATTTGCCTTTTCTGTAAAGTCTTTGTGCAAGGAGTGAAGGTCATATACAAGTCAAATGCAAAACAAAGTCAAGTATTTTAGGTCCCTCCCATTATCTCATAAATCCAAAACCATCACATTTTACTATGTTTTATCTATCATATTCATTAGCTGGATACACAGATTAAAAGGTTTCAGATCACAAATCTGCACATGACTTACCAATGGTCTAATTCAGCAAATCTATTCATTCTAAGTCCTTTGAGTATCCTGCTACCTCCAAAATTTGTCCATTCCAATGTTACCTGAAAGAAGAAATTTAATTAATAGTTATGCATAATGCATTTCATCTACATATGCATACTTGAGTGAAGAATGGTTATGAATGGACTATAAGTCAATGCAGCTTAACCCCTTTCATATGATAATGCCTATATAGGTGTCATGAGGCACAAGTGGGTATACGAGTATGAGGATGCCAGCTTTGGCATCTTGATTATATATATATTTTTTTAGTTGTAGCTTACCCCTGTGGTGGGGGAAAGAATACTGCCACCTAGTCTTCCCACTTACAAAGTATTACAATGGCAGAGCATGCCAACACACCTGTTGGTCCATATCTAGGTCGGATATGAAAAAAATCATAATAATAAATAAATAAATGAATAAATAACAACTACAATAATTTAAATAATAAATAAAACATAAATAAATGCATATGTATAATTAAATAAACAAACAGGCAAGTAGTAAATAATAATAAATTGACATGTAACTAATAATAAATGAGAATCAAGCAAATAATAAACATACAAATGATAACAAAATAAATAAATAATTAATATAAAATAAATTATAGTCATTACAGCATCTTGCTTTGGTGCTTATCTAAATGATTCTTGAATTGTAAGAGGTGACAAAAACAGGATGGGGGGATTAGGACAAGGCATCCTTCTCTCTGTAGCCCCACAGGGGACATTCCTAAAAAAAAAAAGTAAAGGCATAAGAGGGTCTGGGAGTTTTCTAACCAGTACTCTAAGGTTTGGGTCTTTTAATGTGTGTGGATGTGGTACAGATGAGAGTAGAAGGGAAGATATAGGTAATATGTTTGTGAGAAGAAATATGGATGTGTTGGCTTTGAGTGAAACTAAGTTGAGAGGGAGGGGCAAGTGTGAGTTTGGGAGTGTAATTGGGAGGTTCTCAGGAGTGAAGAGAGGACAAGGGAGAGAAGGGGTGGCTATACTAGTAAGTGAAGATAGGTAAATGTGTAGTGGCTTATGATAGAGTGAGCAGAACATCTCTGTGGAAAATAATGGAGGAATTAGGAATACCACAAAGTACATCAGATTAACAAGAGCATGCTATGAAAACACAAATAGCGTAGTTAGATGTGGGAGTAAAACTACATCACCTTTTCAGATAGGAGATGGCCTAAAACAAGGATGCATACTCTCACCTCTGTTATCTAATCTGGCAATGGAAAAAGTAATCAGAGGAAGTATGAATGGGAGAGACAAAGGAATAAAATTGGTAGATATAACCATAAAACTATTAGCATATGCTGACGACACTGACATCGTGATAATCAAGCAGAAATGGAAAACCTGGCGGTGCTCTCAAAAATAGCTGCAGAAAGTGTTGGACTCAAGATCAATGAGAGCAAGACAAAGATAATGAAGATAGCACGAGTCTAATTTGCCAGAATGGTTACAGATTGCAGGGATGGACATAGAGAGTGTTAAAGATTTTAAATACTTAGGAGTAAAGGTGACCAGAGACGGAAGAATGAAACAGGAAATGGAAGCCAGAATTGGAGCAGGAAATCTATGTTACTACAGCCTAATAGAATTGTTTAAGAAAAGATCAATAACAAGAGCTACAAAACTGAGACTGTACAACTCAATAGTGAGACTAGTCATATTGTACAGCTGCAAAACATGGTCCCTTACAAACGCTATGGAGAAGTTTGAAGTTCTTGAAATATGATTTTATAGAGAATTTTAGGACCCGCATATGACAACCAAAGGCAAGAATTGAGAATAAAACATAACTGGGGAAATTCAAGAACAAACAAAAACCCACATTAAAAATGTAATAAGATTAAAAAGATTGAAATGGGCAGGACATGTTGCAAGGATGCAAGAAGATAGATGGCCAAAGAAAGTACTCAATAGTGGAGTGCATGAAAGTAGACCACTTGGACGACCTAAAAAAGACTGGAGAAGATGCATTGAAGATGTACAGATATGCAAAATAGAACCAAGAAAATGGAAGGAGGTGGCACAGGACACACAGACATGGCGAGACATTTCAAAACCGGTTATGGATTACCAAGTGGCTCGAAGACCAGTGGAGTAAGAGTATGAGTATTATGATGGGGCTACAGCTCACACAACCCAAAATTCACTCAATGTTTTGAACAGAATGTTTCCTGGACGTCTGGTCTCTCTGAGAGTTGATTTAGGGTGCGCAGTCACCTGATTTGAGCACTCGTGATTTCTTTCTTTGGGAATATCAGAAAGAAAAGGTGTTTAAACATTGCCCTAACACTCTACCACAGCTGAGGGAGTGGATTATTGAAGAAGTTAATGCCATACCCCACAGTATGTGTAAACATGCTGTACAAAACTTCAGAGATCGACTCCAACTGTATGTTGCTGCCATCTGAGAACATTATTTTCAGAACTTAAGGATTATAAATGGTATGTACTGCTAACCTCAAGTATAATAACATTTCTTCTCTATATACCCCATTACTTATTTGTAACTCCTCAAACTGTTCAATAGGTTCTGCCACACTGTGTGTGTGTGTGTATATATATATATATATATATATATAAGTTACCTCATAATAGCTGCACCAATTCACATACTCTAGAGTCAAAATTTCAACTCCTCATAGAGGCAACTTCTCAAACTCAAAATGAAACAATTTGAGAGTATTTTTATAGTCTAATAAGTATCTTTACAATCTAATAAGCTTTGGCTCAAACTCGGTGGGCTGGACACATCACCAGAATGCCTGATAGTTGACTACCAAAGCAACTGCTCTATGGGGAATTGTCCCTAGGTAAGCACTCAGTTGGGGGGAAGAAGAAACTATATTACAAAGGAAGTGCACACCTACACAATATATCAATACAATATTAACCCCTTCGATACGATGACGCCTACGTAGGCGTCACGAGGAGCAAGTGGGTATGCGAGGATGTCGATGTCGACGTACTGATTATATTTATTGTAGTTGTACCTACATGTCCCACATACTCTGTAAACTGGCTTCATCATATTTTCTATGGTTATCAAAATTCACGGGTGAAAGAGAGAACGAGCAATACAGCGGTGACTTTATTTTTTATAATGCGAGTATTATGACGCAACATCGCATGTCTGCCAATTAATGCTGCCCACAAGATTTTGGCCCGGAGTGAAGGGGTTAAATATCAATTTGATAAATTAAAGTACTTCAACATAATATCTGTTTTTCTTGGTAAATATCAATTAAAAAAAAAAAAAAAAAAATGCTAAAAGTGATACACTACCGAATGGCACTGTGACGTGAGCTTCCAGATTCCATGTTTGTGTCATCTGTCCAGTCCTGTACAATCATATCATTCCCTGCCTACAGCAACCATGATGACCTCTAGGGATGCATACATACCCCATAGGAGGTTGGGTTAGGTTAGTTTCGGTTAGGTTAAACTAAACCAATTTATTAGACTTCCATTACTTTTTCTTCCACAACAAACAAAAACATGGCATCTTGAAGCTCGCTGATGCTACTGCATTGCAACTTTTTTTTATTGATTCCCACCAATAAAAATGTATATTATGTTGATGTATTATAATTTACAAAATCAATATTCAATTTTCTATTGCTATATCATTTAGGTGTGCACTTCTATAGATTTACCAAACATTTCAAGAATTGCCTCAAAATGTCCCTCAAAGCCCTGGACATCAGTCTCAGCACTTGCAATTCCCTTCCTCAGGACTCTCCAGCTTGGTGAAGCAAGATCTCCGCTCAAGCCTGTGCATAAGAGACCAGACGTATTTCTGAGACTCGGAGAACGCACACCGTGCTCAAGGCTTGAGCCACCTCCATTTCTACTGCAGCACCTGCTCATGCATGTCCCACATGAGGGCAAGGCTTCTGGGCCTGGATTGGTCTCATCAGCGACCTCCAGACCCACAGTCACAGATTCTAAATCTGAAGCCAAAATCATGGTCACCTTCATTAAAGAGGGACGAACATTAGTCTTTATAATCACTTGCAAAATCTCGACACACCTCACAATTGCACAGCTGTGTACTGATACTACCAATCCACATGAAGGCTATCTCAGGCTCTAAATGTTAATACATATCCTATCTGTGCATCTAAATGCTTCCTTCCCTTTATAAGGAAGGAAGCCAGCCAAAGCATCCAGCGAACCCCCACCTGTCCATCACCTATTTATTTCCCTTTTAACTTAGTGTAGAAAATCAGTCTGTTGAGGACCACAAAGGAAATAAGCTTATATGCTTTTTTGTGTTATCCTCGGCATTTGTAATTGTTATTTCGAACTGTGTTCTATCCTTTAACTGCACTTCATGTATATTGATTCAATGCCAAATAAAGTACTACTACTACTATCTCAGCACCTTGTGGATGACAAGGTGTCCCTGCCCAGGTCAATAAAAAATGTAAAAAATACTTCATTTGAAGTGTGGGTATCAAAATATAAATATGATTTGCTGAAACAGACAATAAATATTTACATGAAATTGTTTAATCAAAACTATCACCATACGACAAAATGATGTCATATGCCAAGCACCTTGTATTGGGAAGGGTATGGGTGAGGTTCATGACAATACATTAATTCAAATCTAAATGTAATAACTTGAAATTAAGTATATATCAAGTTGGAATTGAATATGTATTTGGGGCTAGGTGTAATAAATTGGAGCATAGGATACAGCATCCAATGAGCATTCCTTTCCTGTATACCACAATTCGGTAAATACACAAAGCCATTTCATTTAGTTACTCAATTAAATCAAATTGATATAGCCAAAACAGCTCACTTGTGATGGTTTGCACACCTATACACTATACCAATAGAAAATTAAACACTAATTTTGTAAATTATAATACATCAAGGTAATATACTTTTTTCCTGGCAGAAATCAATAACAGAAAATGCTGCTAAAGGTGATACACAAACATAGCTGCTGCGACTGCTTGAGACACCATCTTTGCTTTGGTAGATGCAGAGGTCAAAGAAATTAAAGTATGATAAATTCGTCTATTCAAACCTTACCTACCTACCTAACCTAAACTGCATTTCTTATGCGATACCAGTAATTCTCAAGGTCATTAGGGTTGTCATCATCATCATCGTCAACCTCCAAATCTATCAAAACAAAGATGGCGTCTCAAGGAGTTGATACAACTACGTTCATTTGTGTATTCCTTTTAGCAACATTTTCTGTTATTGATTTCCACCAAGAAAAACATATATTCCATTGATGTATTATGATTTACAAAATCAATATTTAATTTTCTAATGCTATATCGCAGCCCAAAGGGATTTCCCCCATCTTCTCTTTTTCTGCATGAGGGGACGGAGAGGGGGGTTGCCAATTAAATGAAGCGGCCTTGCTGTGGATGTGCTGTGTCTTGCTACATTGGTTCTGACCCAGGGCAGTGGGCGAGATGCAGGGATGACCCGTCATCCAGGAGGAGCCAAGATGAGAGCGAGGGAGAGGGGTTAATGGTAGCACCAGTGGAGTATGTGTGAATGAAGTTGATTAGAATGGATTTTATGCCTTTGTTTTTGGCTAACTCCCTAGTAAGGGGGTAAAAGCCATTGGTATATATATATATATATGTATATTGCGTAGGTGTGTACTTCTAAAAAAAATACCTAAAACATCCTAGATTATGCAAATCTGATTTATAAAATATGACGATACCACCAGATTTCAAGTGCTAGAATCTACAAAGCGGCTTTGACAAAAGATGGCTGCGAAAAGTATTGTCTTAAATGGTAGAGTATGGCCGAGAATCATCACTACAAGTGCTTAAAAAGATTTAAAATATTAATCAGGGATCAGTTGGTCATGATAATGAGTAATAAAAAATCTCGACTCAATATCTGGCAATACCTACCCCAACCTACACTAATATGCAAGAAATCTTGCTCATAGCTCTATATGTTATTGTAATCTTTTAATCTTTCATATTAATCTGAGGAATTTGAATTAACATGAGACAAAAACCAACAGTAACAGAGATACAAACCTCTCAAAGCAATATTTATATTTTCATATTTAGATCCGACTTTATCTATACACAATGTAAACAAAAAAACTCACTACAAATAAAACTCTATATACATACGAAAAATATGCCTTGGTACTTTAAACAATATGTATATTATAATTCTCAGGTGTTGTCTTGCTCATTGTCCTGTTGAAATAAGTAAGCATAATGATAATACTAGTAGCATTCTTTGACTGTTTTGGCCAATCATGTAACGTATACTATGAATGCCTCCAGTAAGGAGAATAATATCCAGACTTGTATCTTCTCCAGTAATAAAAATTCAGTACATTATGGAAAATACAAAAGTATTTCAAAACCCAAACATTAACAATTTCTTTGGTCCCTCGTTCATGACTTAATTTCTTAACTACCAGTTACAATTGTTATTCACTTGATACAAATTCTGCACACTATGCTTGCCTTCCCTTGCCATACACCAGAAACTTTATATACACAAATAATGGTAAACTAACGATACAAAGGCTCAGAATATCCTACCATATATCCCTTTAGTTAAATGTTGGTCTAAGTGATCCATTTGTTTGGCACAACTCTACGAACCTAAACCTGTTCCACACATCTTTCGTAAGCTGATGCCACTACTCATACTATGGATACAAGAAACATGTCGAAGGTGTCCACAACAAAAAAATGATCATAACGACATATATTATTAGGTAGACATGCTAGCTCTTCATTAAAGTCATCAAGAGCTTTGCTTTTAGACTGGCATCACTTAATAGATGCTTCCGTTGAAATATCCAAAGACGGGAAATGATCGTATGAATATTATCAATCTTCAATGACACCCATAACAAGAATTTTCTTTTTTATCATATAAAAACCGTAATTTGATATATGCTTATCCTTTAAATATTATGTTTATTACATTGACCCTAACTTAGAATACATACATGTGCGGAATTTAACAATATGATACATACTTCCTCGCCTTATCCAATCGCAACAATGTACGATGCCTACTCAACATCAATTGAGTCACTATAATTTTTAATTCATAAAAAATAAAATATCTTTACACGGCTGTTTGTCATATTAATTTTTTAATAGTACCCTTTTACTTTATATACATAAGATCGTCAACAGGATGCACTTATTACAAAGTTCCGTTGAAACTAGCCTGAAATTCCGGAATGGAACATTCCGTATCATTGAACCGTGTATCCCAAATACGCAACAATGGCTAGATCAAATTTAAACTGATTGTCAGTGATGTATTTTACACCCTTCCACTCGAATCTAAGTGTCATTCCCTAGTAGCTTTATTTTTTTTTTACTGTAAGACTTGCATAACTCACTTACCTAATTTCTGTGATTTCCTGGTTCTTTTGTTGTTTCTATTTCACTTTTCAATACCCCCGACGCACTTACTCACTTCTCTCACTGTACAATCTATCTTACCTACAACCACTAGCTTTACTAATTCTAATCCTAACAATGTTACACTTGTACCTCATTCTACATACGCGCTGCTACCCAGGCGCCCTTCCGCGCCCTTCGCCCTCCTTCCTACACCGTAACCTTTGACTCCGTGCTGGGGATGCCATCAGCACACCCCTATCTGCACCACATTCATATCCCCCCCCCACACACACACACTTGATCACGAGATCATCCCATTCTTCGTCTCTTTCGTCTCCTCCACTTCCTACTTCGTAGTCCAGCAGGCATCTTGGAGGATGTCTGTCGCGCTGCGGTCTTCGAGGCATCGCTTCCCAATTCACTACCACGTCGTGATTCTCTTTCTCATTTTCACCGTCATTCACCACACGACGAGGATCCAAGATATGTCGCGGCACTCCCTCGACAGAGATGTTGACCCGCGAATTTACCTCCGTGCACTTACAATCCTTTGGCTTGGGATGGAGAATGTGGACTATAACGTCTTTTTTGAGTATAATGAAAATAGTACCAGGTCAAACTCGGTTAAGCTCAAGAAACGAGTCCACTGGAGAACTGTGGTGAGGGCTAATTCATTTAGTGTAAGAGTGGTCAATGATTGTAATGGTCTTCCCGTGAAGATAGTAACAGCCCCTACCATAGGAGCCTTTAAGGACAAACTGGATCAGTGTTTTTAAGAAGAAATTCTTCATCAAGAGGAAAGTAAGTGAATGAAAGGAGACATTGATGATAAAACTGCGGAAATAGAAATTGGAATTTATTTACTAATCCCTACCTCATGATTGGAGTTGAGATGGGAGCACTATAAGAAGTCTCTTAACCTCCCATGTAATTGAAATAGGTAAGCTTGAAATAGGTAACCCTCCCCCATACCTCCTCCCCCACCTGGACTGAGGCAGGGCCTTCTTCATTATTGCCTGGTAGCACCTGCCCTGCCCTGGGATATCGCCAATCATAATTAAATAAGGTTTTTTGTGGAACCAAGTGTTCGTCTTGGCCTGACCTAGGGAACATATTATACCAGAAGACTGCCCCCATGGGTGGTATTAGTGCCCTCTCGGCGATGGACACAATCGTGCGATGATGTCGTTCTATTTCATTTCCGCTCGACCGGTAAGCAGCCCTAAAGAAATGTCTCGTGCTCCACTTGTTCAGAATTTCTTTCAGCACTCCCGACAGAAACGCGGTGCTATTATCCATCAGGACTTCATCCACTGGACCCTGTTCCAGAAATATCTCATTCATCACCGGTGCAATTTCCTCTCCCGTCTTCGTCTTCAGCTCCCACCCGACGGCGAAGCGTCGCGGGCCGCAGCCAACCATCGATAAGTACATGCCCCGTCGATAATGGGTTACATCGACCGCCAACCTCCTCCAGTTCTCTTCTACGCTAAGTTCCCCCCGCCGCGTGCGGTCTAGGGGTGGGATCTATTGATTGACATCGGGCACACGCTCTCACCACCCGCCGAACTTCTTCCCTGGTTATATTCGGGTCAACTTTCTTTGTCAAGAACAGTAACCTATCAGCACCTAGGTGATGAGTTCCATGCAACTCTTTCGCGCATAAGGACCCTGTGACGCACACTTCAACCTTCTCCTTGTCCTGTTCTTCCGGCACTTTCAGCCAATTTTTCTTCACTCTGGTTAGTGCATCCACTTTATTCATTCCCGACTGCACTTGAGTTACACTCACCTTCACACTGAACTCGTCTATTAATTCCCTAAGGATCCCAAGGTGCCGCTTCACAATTACCTCTGCTGCCCTTCCGTGCGTATTCTCTTCTCAGCCGTCAGCTTTGAATTAATCCACCCCGCTACCGTGGCTGAGTCAGTACTGATTTCGATCTCGCGTAGCCCCCATTTCAGCACCAAATTGACTCCTTTTACAATCGCATCCAACTCCGATACGTTAATATGATGGTAGTCATTCTTTTTGCGCTGCCACACCCCATCTTCGACTACCACATCTGCTATCTCCAAGACTACGCCGGTTGCTATGTTGCTAGCATCACACCATATTACACCTATGCCCTGTTATGGTGCATTCCACTATCCTCTCACTGGATCATCGTGTCTCATCCGTCGTACGATATCACGTATCATCGTGAGCGAGCCCTCATCAACCTTCTCTCCCCGGTCCTTTGACCCTGACCGCCTCTTGATATAATTGCACGCTACACGGAGCCATTCGGCGATCGGGTAGTGACCAACCAATTCGCCACGCTCTCGTCTGTTCATTTCACCCGTTACGTTCGGAATCTCGTTACCTCTCCTGAACAGCAGGTTTCCGGTTCCGTCTCTCTCTAGTCGCAGTCCCAACACCGTTCCTCCTTCCATAGGTTCCGGCTCCTTCGAAACCAATCTAAACCGAGCTAAGTGTTACACTACGTCCGACGCCGGGACAACAGTATCATCCACCAGTATGTCATCGAGGTAGGAGTCCGTGCCCTTCTTCATCACTTCAGTCTTCTCCAGTATTGTCTTCAGGAGCCTCGTCACTATTCTCGGAGTTGAACACAGCCCAAATCCTAGTCTGGTCAAGCAACATGCTTCACCTTTATATCTTATTAGTTGGTATTTCCATAGCTTCTTCGCCACGTGAATTTGTAGGTAAGCCTCCCGTAGATCTACAATCGTGGACGCCCCCTTCATTTGGCGTCATTTGCGTAGGGTTTCGTTACATACGTATACAAAATCATCGCCAGTATGATACCTCGCGAATTGGTTCAGCTCTCGAAAATTCAACACCGGTCACACTTTGTTCTTGGTTGGTTGCACCACTGCCATCAGAGGCAAGATTCCACCTTCCCTCATCAGTCCACCGCTCTACTTCGACGTCAAACTCATCCCTCACCCCTTCTCTGAGAAGCTGTTCGTAGCAGTCGACTTTGTTCTTCAATAGAGGTGAGCCTTTTTTCAGGTACCACTCTACCTCCCACTTCTGGCCATCAAATTTCGCCCGGAAGTCTTTGTCCTTAATCGTACAAGGCGCCGCCTTCTCATCAGAGTTGAGCTTCTCGGCGACACTGCCCTTCATTGGTCTCATTGTCACGGTTCCTCCCTCTCTCTTCCGTATTCGAATCGTGTATCGCCCCAATCCTCACTTGTCCGGCGACAAACGTGACTTCTTCTCCAAGCTATGTAAGTGTATCCATTCCCAGCACCACGTCAATTCCCTCTATGACCGTTCTAATAATAAGCACTCTTAGTCGTATCGGAATGCCCTCCACCGTCGTTTCAATTTCCTGGTCGCCCTCGCACTTAGTCTTACTTCCGCCAACTGTCATTAGGGTCATATCTCCCTGTCCGAATTCGGCTGTTACAATCGTGGTTGAACAGCCAGAGTCTACTAGTGCTCCTGCGCGTCTTCCTCTCAACCAGACATCTACAATCGGCATACAGTTGGACAGCGTCCTTACATTTCTTTGGCGGCCGCTTGCGTAGCAGCCGCCCCTCGTCCGTTTCCCTGCTCGCAGTGTCGATCAATATGCCCGGGTTCATTGCATTCGTAACAGATAGGCTCCGTCTCTCTACAATTCCTCGCGAAGTGACCGGGGCGCCTACACGCATAACAACGGCTTCGACGTTATAGGACCAAGTATGATTAACTACCTTCTCCAGGAATGTCGAGTTACCGATATATCATTTTCACTATTAATATCTTTATTCATCTCCTGGTGACTTCTCCGTCTTGTGTACTGGTTCCGATGTATTACCCATCTCTAATTCCCATGCATGGGTATTATCTATTATATGTATCATGCAACATTTTCACTTCAGTTAAGGTGAAGTTGTACCTCCCATAAAGGTCAAAGGTCAGTGGGCGTTCGGCGAGACGTCGGACTCCTTTTTACGTAGTCAGAGACATGATTTGAAACTGACCAGAAGTGTTAGTGATTCGTGATTGGGGAGTGATATGAAATTTACCCCAATCACAGACCTCATATAAACCCGATAGTGTGAAGTGTAAATGCGACGAAGCGTGTGTTAAATAAGTGAGGGGACGCGTTCTATGAGAGAACCAGTCTCCCCTCAACACATACCTTCATCCTTTCCTCCATTCCCATACTTGTCCCCCACGCCACGCCTGAATTCGACCTACGCATCACCACCACCAGAACAAAGACGAAGAAAATCGCCAAGTGGCCCCAAGGCCACGGTAAGCTATATGTTTTATTGTAATATTCAAACAAAACAGAAAAAAAAAATATTACATATTCACAAATACACGTGATGCTTTGTAATGCCATTGTACTTTACAGTGTTTGATGAGTCCCTGCCGATCACAGGTATGCTTTTTTTTATTACTTCTGTGCACATTGTAAAAAAATGATAATAATGAAAAAATAAAAATAAAATAATAATAATAATAATAATAATAATAATAATAATAATAATAATAATAATAATAATAATAATAATAATAATAATAATAATAATAATAATAATAATGATGATGATGGTAATAATAATAATAATAATAATGATAATAATAATAGTAATGATAAAATAATAATAGTAATAATAATAATAATAATAATAATAATAATAATAATAATAATAATAATAATAATAATAATAACAATAATAATAATAATAATAATAATAATAATGATAATAATAATAATAATAATGATAATAATAATAATAGTAATGATGATAATAGTGATAATAATAATAATAATAATAATAATAATAATGATAATGATGATGATGATGATGATGATGATGATGATGATGATGATGATGATGATGATGATGATGATGATGATAACAACAACAACAACAACAACAACAACAACAACAATAATAATAATAATAATAATAATAATAATAATGATAATAATAATAATAATAATAATAATAATAATAATAATAATAATAATAATAATAATAATAATAATAATAATAATAATAATAATAATAAAAATAACTGGTGTTTTCCAGAATTATCTCGATGGGACGGTCACCTTGATTAAACTTACACTGTCAGCATTACGTATTAAAAGAGATGGGAAGTTTGTCGGAAGTCATAACATTCTCCACGATATATAGATAGCAAAAATTAGAATAAAGATAACAAATGCGGCAGACAGTCCTGATTTTTTTTCTTTAGGGTCCGAAGACTCAAATAGCTTTGTTAATATGTGGTGGTGAGAGGAATTCTGCGTGGTTAAGTGAAATACAAGTAACATTGGCAAGATATTAGCAATGTAAAACAAAATAAATATAAGGGAAACACGTATAAATGAGAAACCTGCATCCAAAATGATTAGGGGTCATTATACAAAATACATGAATGCCTATGGAGTACAGATATAGCGCAAGGCGGAGTGCGTAAATGGGAACTGCGTAGGCCTAAAGACGCACGTAAACTACCACGTAGAGCAATTACGTAATGACTACGCGGACTGTATACATACATCAAATAATTACTATATAGGGATTAAGTACTACATATACTATGTAGGGAATAATTACTATTTACACTATAAAGAGAACAATGACTATACTATTAAAAGAAGAAATACTACAAATCTATCTGCTATGTTTGTCAGTTAGTGGCCAAAAGCAATTCTAAAGGAATTATCACAATAGGATTCCACGTGCCTCACCAGCTCCGACAGTTGAAAATTTATTTGAATAAAACACGACTTCGGTTACATTTTACTTTCCAGCTCCCCATATATCAAATATTATCTTTCCGTCATAGTAACAAAGCTGAATTATGAATTATGAGAGATTGTAGACCCATACGAATGTTAGACATACTGTTGAAATATTCATCAGGGTAATCTATATTTCTGTAAGCGAATTCACGATTTAGTTGTTCAAATGGAGGTTGGAAGTAAATTGTCGAAGGAAAAATAGCCCAGTGTGATAACCCTTTAATCCTTGTGTTTTGTCGGACAGAAGCATGGTGTAGTCTTCGTTGTCCCACGCTTGTATATGACCCAGACAGTCCCATGACACTTCTCAGCCTGTCTGTCAGCCAGTGCATAGAATATTTTGCGTCTTCTGATTTTCAAATATCAAAATAGAATGATTTAGGCCATGATCGTTGACGTCTATGATAACTGTCACTAAACACAAATCTAGAGGTAGTTCGAAATGTTCTGTTATCTAAGCCTCGAATCGCAGGAGAGTATGAAGAATATGGTTTATTGATTGAGCTTTAAAAAGGGGTTTTGGACACTCCAAATTCCACTTTTTTATTTG
Source organism: Oratosquilla oratoria (assembly GCF_046742065.1). Classification (NCBI taxonomy): domain Eukaryota; kingdom Metazoa; phylum Arthropoda; class Malacostraca; order Stomatopoda; family Squillidae; genus Oratosquilla; species Oratosquilla oratoria. The sequence goes on along the minus strand of NC_134805.1, from coordinate 37,746,765 downwards.
AAATAATCAATTTTATGGTTCTTGATCTACTAACCCCTGTAGATGGTTAATTCAGGTGTGCTAGAAGATATGCTACTTTTTTATCACATATATCTTGTCCATCTACGCCTGTAGTACAGTAGGAAATGCTAAAGTGTATAAAACAATGAAAGACAGTCATGTCCTCGAGAGTACTATCTTATCAACCGCGAGAAAAGGGAAGAACAAGGGATCACAGGAAAGAGAAGTAACAATAATTTGAAGGTAGGTGGCACTTTTTGAGGAGCATAACTGAAATTCTTTGAAGTAGAGCACACCTTATTTAAGAGATGAATTGAGACTGGTGTCAAAGAATGAATATTGTAATTGTACTCAACAACTAAGAGCTATCAGACCCATAAGTCAGGAGCATATTTCCTTTCAACCCCCTTCCACCCCCCCCCCAAAAAAAAAAAAAATACAACTAAACATCCAGGTGACCAGGGGCTACGCAAATACTTCCGACCATTCCATCGTCCCAACTTCTCTTGTTGAATGCATTGTTTGTTTGTTCTGCAAAGACGAATGGAAATGAGCGTTTAAGTAAAGATTTTCCATCAATTGCAAAAGGGTTACGGTAATAAAAGAGAAAAATCCCCTTTTATGATATAAAAAGTACCTATATATTTTGTTATCTTGTCACCCATCTCAAAGTTCGAATATGGGTTCCATTTAGTAAAGCTTTGTTCATAGTCTTTGACACTGTTATAGCTATCATCATCTTTTCAGTCTTATATTTTGATTTCTTGTAATCTTATTGTAATCATATTGTAATCATGATGGACAAAAACAGTACAGAATATCTAATGATGGTTCATGTGTTGCGATAACTTCAGTAATGAGCGATCACAATCCCTTTTATCATCAAAACACAGGTGGAGTATTTGTAAACAAGTGGGAGGGTGATTCCAGTGAAAGGTTACCTGGGCAAGGATTTCGTATGTCGGAAGAATGGCAGTTTCTGTGGACATCAGACTAAATAGACCAAGTAGGATATATCATGAAGGGGCAAGTAATCAATTTCTTTCATTATAGATAGTGCTTATATTTTTGGAAAAGTTGGTAGTATTGTAAATTGACCGTAAGTATTATTGAATTGTACGTTTGTAAATCATTAATATAAATATTTCATTGAGGAATATTTTACCGAGTTAAGTAGTATCTGACAATCTGTAGTATCCCGACAAGGCGCATATGTTTGGAGGCTGATATAATTAAGCCTGAAATATAAAATGATTAGGTATACTTTGCTGGACTTGATTTTGAATATATTGTGTTTGTGTTTAGGCTAATCTCAACTGCAGACTAAACACAAATCATAAAATGTTACAAATCACCTCAAACTGAGTTATGATGCACGATAATGGTTAATGCTGACAACTAACCCATCATCATCATGGCTAACTTGGCCTATCAGAGGCTCAACCATGATTGGTATATTAAACATTACATTTAAATATAAGGCCTAATGACACATTTTCTAGGCCAAATTGAATGTTATTTCATCTTATCCTGATATTATGCCTCCTAGTTATGCTATGCCTTATCCTAAAGAAGGCATTATTACATGGTTGGTGACTGAGGTAGAACATCGCTTCTTGTGGACAGTGGTCAAGGTAAACGATGGTTTGAACCCACTGCTAGTGAGGACCACAATATCAATGGAAATAAGTACGAAGGGTATTTTTGTGTCATCCTCGGATTTCTCAGTAAAAGTAGAAGTCAAAAGACCTAACAATATTTCAGTTGCCATGCCTTACAGGCTCGATGTCATACCATCTAATCAAACACTGCTTTCTGTTTTGTATTCTATATGTAATATATAGGATATAAGGTAGGGACATGATTTTGATAGGAGTTTATGGGTTGTCATTCAATAAAGACAAATAAGTTGATTTTTATTTAGAGGTAAGCCTGGTAAGTTTTGAAGTCTATGGTGGAGTAGAAATTAAGTTCATGTTATATGAATCGCAAATCATTTGCTATGGTTATGTCCCAATCCTATTTTGTTCCAGTATAGTTTTACTAGTATAATTTCTATAATACTAGACAATATTATTTTACAGAAGGCTATCATAGGTTTTATTTTAGGTGAGAGATGCTCTTGTACCATGGGCTACTTTGTGATATCTCAATGAAATGAGTGTTGTGGAGATATTTTTCAATTGGTCTTACCATGGCAGGGTATATACCATAATGATTGGTTATTCATTCTAGAGGAACTGTGTCACTTATATGCTAACTTGATCTCCCAGGGACTTCCAAAGAAAGAAGCTTATTTTTCATTTTCCATCTCTTCAAATTATAGTCGTAATTGTTGCCTCATGTTTCACTCATAGCCCTGAAGTAGTAGCAAGCACTAGTTCTTGCACCCATCCATAGGTGCCTCTGAGAAGAGACTGGACTGTTGTCTGTGTTGTAATAATGTTTTATATCTTTTCATATTACCACAAAGAAAACAGAATGCCATCTCCTCAGGGCTGCACCTTGAGTTGAAATGAGAGTGTAGATAAGTTTAATGGATCAATTGTAGAATTTCCCCCTCATGCGCTTGTGATGGAAATTATACAAGTGAGTGTTCCTTGAATGTTGATCGTGACTTGTGATACACAACCTAACCTAATCTACTATTTAGTGTAGTTGGGATGGATATTTTACAGTTGATCAGTGTGTGGAGAGATTCTACAATTGATCCAATTTAATTAATTATTTAACTGCTACCCTGGGATTCACTACATGGAAAACTTGCAGCCCCACAGTGGCTGGCAACAATCCTTGTGCCCTCCCACAATGCTCTCCAGGAGGAAACTTTGAACTTTGTGTTGTATAAGTATAGGAATATGAGTAATTTGCTAGTGGACAGTGACATCAATCAGATAATTTGTTATGATTGTTGTGCAGAGGATTCGAACCTACTGCTGAGCGGTCTAAGGCACTGACTTGGGAGCCTCTTAGGCGCCAGAGCAGTTGGTTTGAATCCTCTGCACAACGATCATAAAAATTATCTGAAGTATAGGAATGTTATGTATCACCAGCTGAAAGTGGTAAGGGGAGAGGAGTAGTTGCTGGTGGTCAGTTCTTGAAGTGAGAGATCTTGGACTCAGTCTGGAGATTGGGTGTCAGCCTCTCAAGGGTGCACATCCTAATAGAGTTGAGGAGTTTGACAGGTTTAGTAAATGGGCAGCTTTGCTGTCCATCTTGGAAAACCACCACATACTGGTACCTGTCATTGGTCTCAGTGTTGATAGATTTTATAGATGGGCAGAAGGGAGATGTAATGTTTAAAAAAAAAAGTTTAATCCTAGACAGATTGATTTAATCCTAAAATTTGTGTAACTCATTGAGGAATGTTGGTGCACTCTTATGATTGTATTCTGGCCATTACCAGACAATTTTACTCAACTTGGAGCTTCAGTGGGGTAAAGTTGTGGGAGAGTGTGATTGCACTCTAGAATTTTTCCATAGCTATCATCAGATTATTTCCTTCAGCTGTTCAGTGCCTTTGCTCTCCAGAAACTAATTCTGGCTATTACCAGGCAATTTCATTCAGATGGGAAAATCCTTCATTCCTCAAAGGGTTAATACACACTGTTTCTTGAGAACTAGAATTTAATTGATTGTTGGTGTTCATCAGGAGTTTGTGAGGGGACACATCCTGGTTTCCACAAAATCTGAGTTTCGTCATGAAGGTGTCACGCTTACGATGGATGGAAATTCCACCCTCCAGATATCTCTCAAGAATGCTGGCCTCATTGAGTCTTTTGTTAATTCCTCCAAGGTGAGATGCTTTTTATGTGAACTCCTGTCTTGAGTAGAGCATGTTTGATACTTTTTTACCAGCATGATGAACTATGTGATAAATAATTTCTATATATCATCAGTCTCGTGCAGAAAGTGCCTAAGTTATTTGTCCAACTTTTCAGGAGATCAACTTTTTTTTTTCTTCTATTTTATAAATGTACGTAATGTTCCTCCTAACGTAGTTTTAACCCACTCAGACACTAAATATAATATTGGGAATTGTACCACAAGGAGCAATGAAAAATTGATTTAGAAAAAAAAAATCCAGAAATTGACGAAAAATGACTTAGGCAATTTCTTTATGAGAGTGATGATATTTAATTATGGAAATATAATTGTGAATAAAAAAAAGATCTGTACCAGTACAAATGCACAGTATATCTTGTGTGAATTAAGGATATAGAATCATGCTGTAGAAAATCTTTATAGCAAAATACTCCTGTATAGGGTGTTAACTCCATAAAATTTAATTTATGACACCTTTATGGACCTGAATCATGCAGCATCCTTATGACTGGAAACTGAAATAAGAGTGCTGAAGAACACTTTTAAGTTCTGTTATTTTACCTTTCTACTACTCTCCTTGAATATTTCCTTTACCACATCTGTGACTCATCACCTTTGACATGGTATTGTCTCTAAGGGTAGAAATATTATTTGTTAGGGTTGATGAAAGGGTATTAGGGTTGATGGAGTTGATGAAAGGGTATTAGGATGGTTTGGACACATATAAAGAAAGTGTGAAGAAAGATTAGTAAAAGAAGTGTGGAAGGCAGAGGTGGAAGGAGTGAATATGAGGGGGCGTCCTAGGATGAGATGGATGGATGGGGTGAAAGGGGCATTACAAAAGAGAGGAATGTCTGTGGAGGAAGGATGGGAGAGGACAGAAGATAGGGGTGAATGGAGAGGGGTTGTGTATAGATGATGCTGTGATGCATGAGGGGGAGTGGGTGGGAGGATGGGAGGTGAGGAAGTATGTTTGAGAAAAAAAATTGATGCAGCCCGAAGGGATTTCTCCCCATCTTCTCCTTTTCTGCATGAGGGGGGGTCGCCGAATTTATGAAGCGGCCTTGCTGTGGATGTGCTGTGTCTTGCGACACTGCTTCTGACCCAGGGCAGTGGACAGGATGCAGGGATGACCCATCATCCAGGAGGTGCCAAGATAAGAGGGAGGGAGGAGGGTGGAGGGGAGTGGAATATGTAGGAAATGGAATGGGTGGGAGTGGTTTCTATGCCTTTTTCTTTTTGGCTACCCCCCATGTAGGGGGAAAAAGCCTTTGGGATATGTGTATATGTATGTAATAAAATACAAAAAGTACAAAAATGAAATACCTACATAGGGCTGCTGTGGAAAGAGTCAAGTCATAAACAGACACACTATTTTTGTGTTCTGAAAATAAAAATTCATTATTGTGGTGAAAGAGAGAAGTGATAAAGATATTAAGTGTACAGGGTTGTTTATGAGTTTGTCATCATGATATTGTGATTTATTTTGTTATTGATAACCAATGCTATCCTCTGGGACATCAAACTGAAAAGGTGGAATCATTGAGGTGGTGGTGATATGGTTTAATGTCACACACTCCCCCCTATCAGGAGGCTAGGATGATGCCCCTCACAGAGGGCTTTGAGGTGGTAAAGGAGAGATTTGACCTCTTCAGTACGGGCCAAAATCTCGTGGGTAGCATTAGCTGCCAGACGTATGATGTGTTGTAATAATACTCGCATCATAAAATATAGTCACCGCTTATATCGATCGTTCTCTCTTTCACCTGTGAATTTTGATAACCATAGAAAATGTGATGAAGACAGTTTAGAGAGTATGTCATTACGCAGGGGCAACTACAATAAATATAATCAAGACGCCGATATGGCAGCCTCGCGTATCCACTTGCTCCTCATGCCGCCTACGTATGCGGCACCGTATGGAAGGGGTTAATGAGGGTAGCAGAAAGGAGGGATATTATAAGTTAAAAAGTGATATTGTGTTACATAGTTTGTAATCTTTTATTTCTCTTTATCCAAGACATCCTCCTTGCTCAACCATGCTACAGAAATTTGCAAGCCTGGAAAGATACCCGCAGGGCAAACACAAATTCCCTTCGACATTCCGCTTACCACAAAAGGCAATAAGGTCCTTTATGAAACCTACCATGGACTCTACATAACAGTACAGTACACTTTGCGCTGTGATATCAAAAGAAGCTTACTTGCTAAAGATCTTGTAAAAGCCATGGAATTTATTGTGGAGTATCGGGTGAGTGTGGTTTTATTTTCAACTTCATTGTTATTTTTAGTCTTAGTTCCTCCTTGTCTGGTCGATTGGATTGTATTTCTTTAGGTTCGTAGCATTGAAGCTGCATATATTTTTTGTAATCAGTACTTTATATATAGTAATGAGTTGAGAGAAATATTTGAGAAGGTGATCAATGAACTAAATGATAAAAGCTTAAAAGTTGGCCTAGAAATAAATATGAAGAAAACTAATTAGGTGTTGTTCAAGAGAAAAAGATTGGAAATGAAATATTGGAAGAGGTAAATGAATACATGTACTCTTTTTATATATTAAAATGCCTCTTTCTACATATAGTTAGTTAGAGGGCAGGATAGATAAGATGGGGGAGAGGGAGGGAGGGGGGATTTGGGGGTTTAGTGGAAGGAAAGAATGAAATTGTGAGAATAAACACCTTGTGAGATCGAAACCTTTATTGGTACTACGTTTCGCTTGTTACAGCTTTTTCAAGTACAGCTTTTCAAGTACAGCTTTTCAAGTACAGCTTGAAAAAGCTGTAACAAGCGAAACGTAGTACCAATAAAGGTTTTGATCTCACAAGGTGTTTATTCTCACAGTTTTGTCGGCTTTTGCCATTGTGATTCAAAGAATGAAATGGAAGGAAATTAGAGTTATGATAGATGTGGGACAGACCCAATTGCTCGGTTATTTTTATAGTCTCGTGGACTATTTTTATACATATAAGGGAAGTAGCCAGCCAAATATTTGTGTGTATTTACCTAATTGTGCAATGTGTGTATGTAAAGGTGCAATCATTATCTATTGACAAGAAATTGCCTCAAAATAATTTTTGTAAAGGCACCATCATTATTGGGAACAAGATATTTTGAAAATATTATTATTATTATTTTTTTCTTTTCTTTTTGCTTTTTAGCCTGGAATAGGTGAGAAAGCAATCACACAAAGGGTGGACTTCGAGATTCAGCCAGAAACTCTGAAGAATGTGAAAGACCACACTCGTATTCCTAAATTCTACATTCGAGGGCATCTGGATTCCTCACAATGGAAGATTTCAAACCCACTTACTGGAGAGGTAATTTGATATAGAATAAATAAAAAAAATAGAACAGGCTTACCTGATGTGTCAGGGTCATGGGAGAGTAGTTGAAAGTAGGTATTTTTTGGAGGAGGCTAAAATCAGTAGTGCCATTTATTCTATATTATTTGTTTTGTTTGTTATTATTTGTCTGTTCATTATTGTTTGCTTGATTTTAATTTATTTTTAGTTATCTGTCAGTTTATTGATATTTACCTATTAGTTTATTATCTAACTATGCCTATGTATTTATTTATTTTATTTATTATTATTTTTATTATTATTATTTATATTGTTATAAGTTTTATTTATTTATCCTTATTATATTTTTTCTGCATCCTGTTGGCATGCTCCGCCTTTGTAATTCTTTGAAAGAGAGCAAGGAGTAGACCAAGGAAGAGGTGAGTGGATTAGGTGGAATGAAATCACAAGAACATGTGGTCAGAATGTTGAACAAATGAAAATGTGTGAGTAACAGATAAAGGTGGAAAAAGTTGTATAAACTAAGGCAGTGACATGTTTTGTGAGAGGGATGCCCCTGAGATGTTTTGTGTTTCTTTCTTTCTTCTTGGACCTCTTTTCTTCATTATTTACTCTTTCTATCATTTTCAATTCTGTGAAAAAGTTGAGGTGTAATCTTTGCATGTGAGAATCAGCACCGTATGAGATCGAAACCTTTGTTGGTACGACATTTTGCTTGTTACAGCTTTTTCAAGTACAGACATATGGCAAACACTCTGAGTACATATAGGCCGATGGGGAAGGAACTGGGAGAGGTTATCAGGGAGGGGTGGGTGGTAGGTGGAGGGGCGGAGGTGGGTGTGTGTGAGAAGGGGACGGGTGGGACTTGGTGGGGATAAAGGAGGACATTTCGGACAGTTTGATGAAGTGGACTAAGGGGGACATTTCATACATTTGTATAATTCATCTGTTACCTGCATTATACAAATGTATGAAATGTCCCCCTTAGTCCCCCTTAGTCCTTCCCCATGGGCCTATATGTACTCAGAGTGTTTGCCATATGTCTGTACTTGAAAAAGCTGTAACAAACGAAACGTCGTACCAATAAAGGTTTCGATCTCACACGGTGTTGATTCTCACAGTCTTGTCGGCTTTTGCCATTGGGGGAGGCTTTTCCTATCCCATACCTTGTACTGAATTGATTGAAGAGGATGGAAATGAAATATAAGGTGAGGGATGCCAAGAGAAAGGCAAATGTGAGGTAGAGTAAGTTTTTGACCAAAAATTTTGAAAAAGAATAAAAAAATGTTTTGGAAGAAAGGGAAGAGTGCGAAGAGGTGAGTTGGATAGGTAGGAGAGGATAAATGAAGTTGATGGGCAGATGTAATTGGAAGTGAAGGCGATGAGTTGAAGATGAGTATTTCAAGGCATTAAATAAAAGGATAGGAAGGCTTCAGTTCTATCAGTGGGCATATGTAAATGGAAGTGAAGACGGAGTAGAGGATGGGTAATTTAAAGCATTGAATTTATAAAAGGATAGGAAGGCTTCAGTTGTGTCAGTGGGAAGTACCATAAGAATCAAAGTAATTCAAGAAGAGAATGATTGCCACAGGAGAGGAAATACAAGTAGCATTGGAAGAAATTAAAGCTAGAAAGTTGTCTGGGTTGAATGGTTGTAATGTGGAATGTCTGATAAAGGATGGGGTAGTTGTAGTGGAATGACTTGTGAGATTATTTAATGTGTGTTTAGGGGAAGGCAATGTATTAGTAGATTGGTGGAGTGCATACATAGAACCATTATACAAAAGAAGAGGTACAAGTACAAATGTAGGGTAGTTTTAGAGGGATTAATTTGTTAGGTGTAGTCATTAAGGTGTATGTGAGGGTGTTAATTAAGAGAATGAGAAGGGGGATGGAGGGAGTAATTGAGGAAAAGCAGTGTGGATTCAGGAGAGGAAGAGGGTACACATATCAAGTGTCATGTCCTTAGCATGAATAGAATCCTATGGTTGTACTGTGTCATGCCCTTGCATGAATAAAGTCTCCTGTTTGTATTCTTAAGGCACACCTTGGGTGAACATGATGTGTTGTGTATTATCATTAATGTTGTTATTGTCTCTTGTGGAAAGAAATTTTGTATATATTTCATAAAATGTATGTGTGTACATCAAAATGTACATTATCAAGTAAACCATTGCATAATACCCATCTGTTGGGGTGCGCTTTGAATACATTCTGTCAGATGATGCCAAACTCAGAAAACGTTGCATAATTTGGCATGAAAATGTGTTGTTCTTTCCCATTTGTTAGAAGTAGCTGAAATACCAAGTTTAAGTATGTATTGACATCAAGTAAATGTAATCACCAATTCCTGGGCTATATAAGGCCAGGCAGAGAGCACCCACAGAGAACCAGAGTGGAGACCCAAGCAGAGAGAGAGACAAGAAATTCAAGAGAAAGCTGAGAGACCAGAAAAGCAGAACCAAGAAAGAAAACTGAGAGCAAAGAAAATAAACAAGAAAAGAAGCAAATGCCCATGGTTCATCTGAAAACTATGTAGAATTTTTTCTACATTCATCGGTTATGACCACTCAACTAAACAAGTCCTTTGGACCTTTATGATTATACTATGCAATCTTCAAGCACACCTGTGAATTGGCAGTCTCCACACGAAGTGCCAGCCTTTGCTTTTCTGAATTATTTCGGATATCTTCCAAACTACTACTAGACTAAAGCTATGTACGACTCTACACTCTCTCTATGTTATTTCTCCACTATGAGACAACAACCAATCATCTACATATTCCCCAACAACCAGAAGTGTCTCCCCTCTACTACCAGAGATTATCATGTGATTCTCTCTGCAAATTACTTGTTTGGCCCAAGACATCAAGACCGTTACAGATGATTAATGTTGGACATGTCTTCTATTACCTAAATCAGACTGTCTGCCCACTACTCCAGGTTTGACGTACGAAACCCAAAACTGAATCAAACTGGTAATTGTTTAAGTACCCATTTATGATTCATGAAACATACATATCTTTATTTTTTATGCTTAATGTGCATTGCTATATTTTTCTTATTCTATGTCCATTTATGTTGTTTGTGTCTATTTTATTATTTAAATAATAATTAATTTTGACAGTTTCATTATCCTGCCTGAACTCTTGTCACTTGTGTGAGCTGTACATGGCCTTAAATTTTTTTTTCTTTTTTTCTTGTGTTGCAACTAGCCTGGCCCATAGATGGGTTGTGACATCAAGTATTTACAGTAAGACTGATATGTGACAAGTTTTTGGTAAAGGTTAAGGATGTATTTTGGGCTTTCATGGACTTGGAGGAGCCATATGGCAGAGCTGACAGAGAGACATAGTGGAGTGTGTTGTGCATGTGTGGGATAGGGAAAATTTGTTGAGAGCCATGAAATTTTTTCCATGAGTTTGAGCATGTATGAGGGTAAGAAATGGAGAAAGCAAATGGTTTGAGGAGGTTGGGCAGTATCAGGGTTGGGCAATGTTGTCATGGTTGTTCAGTTTGTATATGGATGGGGTGGAAAGGAGGTAAATACAAGAGTATTGTGCAGAGGTTTGGAGTTTGTGAGAATGGCAAAAGTGGGAAGTGAACCAGTTGTTGCCTATAGATGACAAAGTATTTGTGACTGATTCTGAGGAGAGACTGAGGCAGTTGGTGATAATATGGGAGGTTTGAGAGGATAAAGTCAAAAGTAAAGTTAGGCAAAAGTAAGATGATGAGATCAACAAAATGTGATGATGTTGGTGGGTGAGAGGCTGGAAGGAGTGGAGAGTTTTAAGTATTTGGGGTCATATATGATGGTGAATAGAGTGAATGTGGAGGTGAACTGTTGCATAACACAAGTAGATGTCATGGGGGAATGAAAAGTGTTCTAAGAAATAGATATTTGAGGATAAGTACAAAGAGAAGGTTGTGTGAAGAAGTGATTGTATCTACAGCATTGTATGGAACAGAGACTTGGAATTTAAGGGAGGCAGAAAGGGAGCCTAAATGTGTTTGAGATGAAGTGTATAGAAGTATGATGGATATTTTAAGGATGGATAGAGTGAGACATGTGGTGGCAATGCATAGAATACAGGTGGAAAAAGTTGTTTGAAAGGATAAATCAAAGAGAAAGAATACACACGTACATACATATACCAAGGGCTTTTTCCCCCTTACACGGGGGGTAGCCAAAAAAGAAGAATAAGTAAGAATAAGAGAAAGGATGAGTAAAGAAATATTAGCATAAAAGTGTGGAAAGAAGTAGATGGAGTGAACTTCAGAGGAAGATGAAGAATGAGGGTGGATAGATGGGGTGAAAGAGTCATTGGTTGGAATAGGACTATCTATCAAGCAAGGAAAAAAAAAGAATGCAATAGATACAAGTAACTGGAAAGATTGTGAATGAGTGAAGGAATATATGACTCAAAAGGATGTTGTGTCTTTCTGGCTTGTCTTTGACCTAAATACTATGGTGGCAGATAGGGATGATCCTACATCCATGAGGTGGGAAGATGAATAGATTTTAATGGGTGTGGGATGGGTGTGGTGTGGTTGCGTGCTTTGAATTGGCCACCCGCACAACACCTTGATTCTTATTTTGTTGGGGGTTTAATATTAAATACAGGCACATGATGGGAGTAGGTCTGTCCTAAAATGTACATTTTGTATTTTGTTTTGTCCGTTAGTGTCTGTCTAGATACCAAAAGGTTTATTTCCTCTCATTAGAGAGGTAGCCAACCAAGGCATGCAACTACCCTCCACCCATCCAACACCTATCTAACACCCATTGGTTTCCCTTCTATCCTAGTTCCTTGTGGATGAAGGGCCATCATTGCCCCTGCTTTGGTCAGAAGCAATGCAGCAAGATGCAGCACCTCCACAGCAAGGCCTGATGGCTGAAGCTGAATATTGAGTAAACCTCTATAGTCAGTGTCTATAGGTTAGAAGAGCCTTGATATATGTATTGTTAAGGTAAAAAGAATTATATTTCTTAGACAAAAGTGACTCCTTTGGCTACAGCTAAGCCCCTCCTTTTATAAGCTCCCTTTCCTTTATCCATTATTTGTTTATTTGTTTATTCATTTGATTATTTATTTTTTGAGAAGCGATGGATTATTGATTCCCTTGTTTTAAGTTCTGCTGTCAATCTAGAATATTTTTATATCAAAGTTATTTGTGACAAAATGATACCCCATTAATCATGGTCAATATATTTCCCTTGCAGTTGACAGTATGCGAGTGTGAAAAGGGCATAAGTAGCATTGAGCTTCAGCTCGTAAGGGTTGAGACGAGTGGATCTGCCGAGGGATTTTCCAGAGAAGGTTGGTATTCATATATCAAATGAACAGACAAGTTTGTGTTTATATGTGTATTACTTAGTGTTTACCTAATTGATGTGTACGGGGCTGGATCAGTGCTTATGAAGTCCAATCTTTTTTCCTCCATTTGTCAAACCTTTCCTTGAGTTCTTTTATAGTGTTGGATTGGGTTATATTTTTATCCAACTTATTGCACAAGTGTGTGTCCCCACACATGTACCAAGAAGAATATATAAAAAAATAGAAAGAATACAAAGAGCAACAACAAAACTAGCACCAACTCTTTCCGAACAGACATATGAGCAAAGACTGTCCAAACTAGAATTACCAACTTTGGAATAAAGAATTAAAGAAGAGAAAGAGGAGACTTACTGACAATCTAAAGAATAATGAAAGGAATGGAAGTCTTAGATAAGAATGACTTGTTAATGGATAATGGTAAAACAAGAGGACATGAAAAGAAACTAAAAAAGGATAGTTACAGAAGAGATCTGAAAAGGAACAGCTTCCCACACAAAGTGATAGATACTTGGAACAAATTAGACAACGAAACAGTGTGTGCAAACACTATTCAAGATTTTAAGAAAAAACTTGATGCTGAGAGATACAAAGACGGGTCACCACGAGCATAGCTCTCTTCCCGTATAATACAACTAGGTAAATACAGTCGAACCTCGAAAGCCCGGACCCCGAATGCCTGGACCCTCGTATGACCGGTCGAAATGAACAAAGGGCGTACTTTTCAAGCAAAGTTCCCTATTTGCCCGGTAGGTGGCAGCGACGGCCGTACACGTGTACTCAAACCCGACCCAGTCAAGCTGCCACCAGGGTGCCGTTTCGTAGAATTTTGTACCAAAATGTAGTAAAATAGCGGCATGTGGCAACTGCACAAGGACATGAGGAATTTTTTTCTACATATCAGCGGGCTGTTAAAAACATTCAAAAACTCAAACTTTTGTTTAAAAATCATAGAACTAGTTATCAAATAATAAATGGTACATCAAAATATGACTTTTATTGGTAATTGTGTTACTTATAAAATATTATACCCCAAAAGATACGTTTTTACGGTGTAGAAAAAAATTCTACGCTAAAGTTTCAGCTTTCTTTTAGCACCAGGGCTGCCGTTTCGTAGAATTTTGTACCAAAATGTAGTAAAATAGCGGCATGTGGCAACTACACAAGGACATGAGGAATTTTTCTACATATCAGTGGGCTGTTAAAAACATTCAAAAACTCAAACTTTTGTTTAAAAATCATAGAACAAGTTATCAAATAATAAATGGTACATCAAAATATGACTTTTATTGGTAATTGTGTTACTTATAAAATATTATACCCCAAAAGATACGTTTTTACGGTGTAGAAAAAAATTCTACGCTAAAGTTTCAGCTTTCTTTTAGCGATAATAATAATAATAATAAAAAAAAAAATTATGTCATACTGAATATGTTAGGGGATGGGGGCCTTATATACATTCAAGAATAAAAAACGAACAAACATTTTGTCAAAGTTTGACAAGTATATCTTGCTATGAAAGTCTGCACACGCCCGAGAAAAATGTATGCCCCGGTATGGCAACACTCCCATTCTACACGGCAGTGTAGAAAATGCGGCAACCCTGGCCGCCACCACTGTCCCGCGTGCATACCTTCCGATATTTACAGTGTACGTAATAAAAAATACAGTACAGTACACTGTATGTACATGTCTGTATTACAGTTATTATTACAGAATTATTAGTATCATAGTATAATTATTACAGTATTGTTATTATTACAGTGTTAGAGTATTATTCTTATGTGTTTCTATGCCATGTCATACATTACCTATACGTATACCGCTACGAAAATCTACGGGTGTTAGGGCGACATTTTCGATGACTGGACTTTTTGCATGACCGGACTGCCCTTCCCCCCAATTAGTCCGGGCTTTCGAGGTTCGACTGTACAACACATCAAAATTGGTGCTCTTGGGGACTACATTAAAAACAAGACCTTTCATCATTATCGGGATACCTAGGTTGTGTTGAATGGGAAAGGGGAGTGCTTGTTAAAATTAGTGAATATTGAAAGAAAATGGAAGTCAAAGGTAAGTAAAGGACACCGGCATCCTCATATACCCACTTGGTCATCAATGACGCCTACATAGGCGTCATCATATGGAAAAGGTTAAAGATACACTCAGTCAATTAAGTGTTGCCTCGAATTTCTCTAACCTGTATACTGCAATTAGGTAAATACACACTCACACAGGCGAAACTCAAACAATACACAAGTTCAAATTTAAATATGGTAATGGGAAATCAAGGATATAGATTAAATTAGAACTATACATGAATTTGAGGCAAGGTATCATAAAGAAATTAGAGAATAGATGGGACTGAGTGAGTGTTACTCCTTTCCTGTACACTACAGTTAGGTAAATACACACACATATATTTGGAATAGTTTAGGAAGTGCTATAGCCCAAACTCAAAAAAATACATGAGCTCAAATCTAAATATGGTAATTGTAAATCAAGGGCATAGATTAAGTTGGAACTGTATATGTATTTGAGGCTAGGTAGGATAAAAGATTAGAGAATAGGAGACAGAACCCAAGGAGTGTAACTCCTTTACTGTATATTACAATTAGGTAAACACAATTAGGTAAATACACACACACACACATACATAAGTTTTGAGGAATGTTTAATCGACAATTATAAAAGATGAATAAAAAATGTTCTGTTGATTTGTTGATAACAGATTGACATACATACATATACCAAGGCTTTTTCCCCCTTACAAGGGAGGTAGCCAAAAAGAAAAAGGCACAAAATCATTCCCATCCATTCCATCCCTGAATACACTCCCCTCCCCTCCACCCTCCCTCTTATCTTAGCACCCCCTGGATGACGGGTCATCCCTGCACCTTGTCCACTGCCCTGGGTCAGAAGCAGTGTCGCAAGACACAGCACATCCACTGAGGCTGCTGAAGTATAGGAAAAGAATCACAAAGATGAAAGGGGATGGAATAATTTATGAAGATACCAAAGTATTCAGATGGTTTGGACACATGGAAAGAATGAGTGAAGAAAGATTAGTAAAAAGGTATGGAAGGCAGATGTGGAGGGAGTGAACATGAGGGGACGTCCTAGGATGAGGTGGATGGATGGGGTGAAGGGGGCTTTGGGTAAGAGGGGAATGTCTGTTGAGGAAGGACGGGAGAGGACAGAAGACGGGTGAATGGAGAATGGTTGTATATGGATGATGTTGTGATGGATGAGGTGGAATGGGCGGGGGGATGGGGGGTGAGGTAGTATGTGTGAGCAAAATTTGACGCAGCCTGAATGGATTTCTCCCCGTCTTCCTCCTTTTATGCATGGGGGGACGGAGAGGGGGGTCGCTGATTTAATGAAGCGGCCTTACTGTGGATGTGCTGTGTCTTGCGACACTGCTTCTGACCCAGGGCAGTGGACAAGGTGCAGGGATGACCCGTCATCCAGGAGGTCCTGAGATAAGAGGGAGGGTGGAGGGGTATGGAGTGTATTCAGGGATGGAATGGGTGGGAATGATTTTATGCCTTTTCCTTTTTGGCTACCTCCCTTGTAAGGGGGAAAAAGCCTTGGAATATGTATGTATGTACCAAAGTCTATATACCAAGGGCTTTTTCCCCCTTATAAGGGAGGTAGCCAAGTCAAAAGGCATGCACCCA
The DNA here is from genome assembly GCF_046742065.1 of Oratosquilla oratoria. Classification (NCBI taxonomy): domain Eukaryota; kingdom Metazoa; phylum Arthropoda; class Malacostraca; order Stomatopoda; family Squillidae; genus Oratosquilla; species Oratosquilla oratoria. The sequence goes on along the minus strand of NC_134805.1, from coordinate 37,730,619 downwards.
CTACCACCAATTCCACTCCATCCACATTTGCCGATGTGAAATGGGTTAAGGGTGTGACCTATAAAGGTCAGATATCAAGACTTCCATAACTTTTTGTATTTACAGTTTAATGTACATAAAAAAACATACTGACAGTATTCTATATAATTCCACCATCTACATCTTATCAAATTTGGCAAAAAACAGTTTTGTCTTCATTTCATTGCGTCGTCTGCTATTCAAAACATTCCGCCTGTGCGCTTCGGGAAAGGTTCGGGGAATTCCGCGTTCGTGACGTCACAGTTGCCAAACAAACAATATTGTTATTCTGAATATCTAGACTTCGGAAAAGTGGTATGCGAGGCGCAATTAAAAGTGAATTTTCTGAATAAATTCTTCTGTAATAGGTAAAAACTTTATTTGTATGCTTTTAAAAAGTACTTTTTCGATGATTTTTAGCGAATGGTATATCTGTTGATATCTGACCTTTAAGGGAGAGCGACTGGAGGAAGTGGATAGTCTTAGATACTTGAGTGCAAATGTGGCAGGAAAAGGTGGAGTGAAGGTGGAGGTAGAATGTAGATTGAAAGAAGTGAGCAAATGCCTTGGTGGATTAAAAATTGTAATGAGGAATAGACATTTGGGAATGGATGCTAAGAGGAGACTGTATGAAGGAGTGATTGTGCCAGCAGCACTGTATGGGGCAGAAACATGGAACATAAGAGAGGAAGAGAGAAGGAGTTTGAATGTGTTTGAGGTGAGGTGTCTGAGAAGTATGATGGGGGTTACTAGGCTAGATAGAGTGAAAAATGAGGAGGTGAGGAGGAGAACAGGGGTGGAAAGGGAGTTGGGAGATAGGGTTGATGAAAGAGTATTAGGATGGTTTGGGCACATGGAAAGAATGAGTGAAGAAAGACTAGTAAGAGAGGTATGGAAGGCAGATGTGGAGGGAGTGAACATGAGGGGATGTCCTAGGATGAGGTGGATGGATGGGGTGAAGGGGGCTTTGGGGAAGAGGGGAATGTCTGTTGAGGAAGGACTGGAGAGGACAGAAGACAAGGATGAATGGAGAATGGTTGTATATGGATGATGTTGTGATGCATGAGGTGGAATGGGCAGGGGGATGGGGGGTGAGGTAGTATGTGTGAGCAAAATTTGACGCAGCCCGAAGGGATTTCTCCCTGTCTTCTCCTTTTATGCATGGGGGGATGGAGAGGGGGGCGTCGCCGATTTAATGAAGCGGCCTTGCTGTGGATGTACTGTGTCTTGCGACACTGCTTCTGACCCAGGGCAGTGGACAAGGTGCAGGGATGACCCGTCATCCAGGAGGTGCTCAGATGGGAGGGAGGATGGAGGGGTGTGGAGTGTATTTAGGGATGGAATGGGTGGGAATGATTTTATGCCTTTTCCTTTTTGGCTACCTCCCTTGGAAGGGGGAAAAGCCTTGATATATGTATGTATGTACATGTATGTATCATGTATGTATGTATTATTATTATTATTATTATTATTATTAAGATGAAGGAGGAGTGGGAGGGAGTAAAGGATAGAGTAGAGCTGGGTGTGGAGGAGGAATGGGGATGGTTCAAGGAGGGAGTCATAAAGTGTGCAAGGATGGCGTGTGGAACAAGAAGGACAGGGGGAAATAGAAGAAAGGGTAGTGAATGGTGGGATGAGGAAACAAAGAAGGTTGTAGAAGAGAAGAAGCAAGCTTTCACAGATTGGTTACAAAATAGGACGAGGGAGTCATATGAGAGGTACAAAGAAAAGAAAAGAGAAGTAAAGCAAAAGGTAAAGGTTGCAAAGAGGAGAGCAGATGTGAAATGGGGTAAGAGTATGACAGAAAATTTTGAAAGTAATAAAAAGATGTTTTGGAAAGAAATTAAGAGAGGAAGAGGAGGCAAATCAAGTAGAGAAGAAAAGGTAAAAGGTGCAGATGGAGAGATGATAATGGAACAGAAGGCAGTAAGGGGAAGATGGGCAAAGTATTTTAGGGAGTTGCTAAATGTGAAGGAGGATAGGGGAGGAAAGATAGCTGCAGTGGGAAATGCGAAGAAAATGAGAGTGATGAGTGAGGAGAATGGAGGAGAAATAAGGAAGGATGAAGTGAAGGCAGTTGTTAAGATGATGAAAGCAGGTAAGGCACCTGGTCTGGATGGATGCCATGCAGAATGTCTGAAAAAGGGAGGTACAGTGATGGTGGACTGGTTGGTGAGGTTATTTAATGTTTGCTGGAGAGAGGGTAGAGTGCCGTAGGACTGGAGGAGTGCCTGTATAGTTCCTCTTTACAAGGGAAAAGGGGACAAGTGTGAATGTAGTAGTTTCAGAGGGATTAGCTTGTTAAGTGTAGTTGGGAAGGCTTATGGGAGGATCTTGATTGAGAGGATTAGGAGAGGAACAGGAGTAATTGGTGAGGAACAGTGTGGATTTAGGACAGGTAGAGGTTGTGTAGATCAGATCTTTGTGGTAAGACAGATATGTGAGAAAGCTATAGGAAAGGGGAAGGATGTTTTTTTGGCTTTTATGGATCTGGAAAAGGCTTATGATAGGGTAGACAGAAAGGCACTGTGGGAGGTTATGCAGATATACGGGATAGGAGGAAAGCTTTTGGGAGCTGTCAAGAGTTTTTATGAGAGTAGTAGAGCTTGTGTCAGGATTGGAAATGGAGAGAGTGAGTGGTTCGAGGTAAAGGTGGGACTTCGTCAGGGATGCGTTATGTCATCCTGGCTGTTCAACTTGTACATGGATGGGGTGGTGCGAGAGGTAAATGCAAGGGTAGTGGGCAAGGGATTGGAGATGGTTAAAGAAAATGGAGAAAAGTGGGAGGTGAGCCACCTGTTGTTTGCGGACGACACTGCGCTTGTGGCAGGATTGGAGGAAGGATTGAGGAAGTTGGTGACAGAGTTTGGGAGAGTATGTGATAGAAGAAAGCTAAAGATAAATGTGGATAAAAGTAAGGTGATGAGATGTTCAAGGGGTGAAAGTGGCAGTAGACTGGAAGTGAGCATCAAGGGAGAGCGACTGGAGGAAGTGGATAGTCTTAGATACTTGGGTGCAAATGTGGCAGGAAAAGGTGGAGTGAAGGTGGAGGTAGAATGTAGATTGAGAGAAGCGAGTAAATGCCTTGGTGGATTAAAGAGTGTAATGAGGAAAAGACATTTGGGGATGGATGCTAAGAGGAGACTATGAAGGAGTGATTGTGCCAACAGCACTGTATGGGGCAGAAACATGGAACATAAGAGAAGAGGAGAGAAGGAGTTTGAATGTGTTTGAGATGAGGTGTCTGAGAAGTATGATGGGGGTTACTAGGCTAGATAGAGTGAGAAATGAGGAGGTGAGGAGGAGAACAGGGGTGGAAAAGGAGTTGGGAGATAGGGTTGATGAAAGAATATTAGGATGGTTTGGACACATGGAAAGAATGAGTGAAGAAAGACTAGTAAAAGAGGTATGGAAGGCAGATGTGGAGGGAGTGAACATGAGGGGACGTCCTAGGATGAGGTGGATGGATGGAGTGAAGGGGGCTTTGGGGAAGAGGGGAATGTCTGTTGAGGAAGGACGGGAGAGGACAGAAGACAGGGATGAATGGAGAATGGTTGTATATGGATGATGTGATTGCATGAAGTGGAATGGGCGGGGGGATGGGGGGTGAGGTAGTATGTGTGAGCAAAATTTGACGCAGCCCGAAGGGATTTCTCCCCGTCCTCTCCTTTTATGCAATGGGGGGACGGAGAGGGGGGTCGCCGATTTAATGAAGTGGCCTTACTGTGGATGTGCTGTGTCTTGCGACACTGCTTCTGACCCAGGGCAGTGGACAAGGTGCAGGGATGACCCGTCATCCAGGAGGTGCTCAGATGGGAGGGAGGGTGGAGGGGTGTGGAGTGTATTCAGGGATGGAATGGGTGGAGGTGATTTTGTGCCTTTCCCTTTTTGGCTACCTCCATTGTAAGGGGGAAAAGGCCTTGGTATATGTATGTATGTATTATTATTATTGTTATTATTATTATTATTATTATTATTATTATTATTATTATTATTATTATTATAATATCATCATTATTAATATAATTATTATTATTATTATTATTATTATTATTATTATTATTATTATTATCATCATCATCATTTTTTCAAGTTTCAGAGATTCAGAACATCCAAATTGGTGATGGCGATGTTTGTCGAGGGGTTTCTATTCCAGTTTTTATGGTCTTGCCCCGGCTATTCACCTGCCCTACCACCTTCACTGCCAATTTCAAAATAGGTATGATGACTCTTTATATTTTGGTTGGACTTACCTCAAAGTACAAAAGTTGACCAAATCTCTTACATCTGATGATGCCTCACACACTGTTCAGGCTAATGCCAGATGGTTTTATTCAGTAGAGGGTAGGATTACAGCCTGAAAGGTTAAGAATACATTACAATCAAATATTTGAGGGTGCCCTTTGTATAGTCTGCTGTAGCTAATGTTAGATAGTATTGTTCAACTGACAGTAGGATCTAGAGCTGAAAGAGATGGGGATATGGAGTCAATATCTCATTAAAATATAATGTGGAGGAAAAGTTCATATGTAGTACAGTTAGTAGGACTCAATTTTTATTTAATTTTTGATTGTGTCACTTACAAAGGATGTATTTTATTGCAGAGTTTGAACTCAACATTGTCATAATATTCAACAATAACCACCTAATAATGGAGACATTCCCAATAAAGTTGACACGACATTAGGTAAATCCAACGCTGAGGAGCTCCATATGGAGAAGGCATGGTAATAAACATGAGTTGCATGTTAGAAGAAAGGTATTAGAATGGTTATTATATGTTGCTTTTTATTGAATATGATAATTATTGCTTTTGAGTTTCACTGCAGTTCTATAGCAGCTGGGGGTGTTATGTTTGTGTTGTGACTACGTCATTGCATCGTACTTGAATCTAGGGAAGTCAGGTTTTTTTTTATATGCTTTTTTAATTATATTCTTGTTCATGGAGTGGAGTGCCATTAAGCAATATAGAAGTCTTCCCTGTAATACTCATGATATCTTTTTCTAATGGCCCATTTTCCATAACCATCACTCCCATTTCCCCCTTTTGTTTTTGTAATGGCCTTTTTTTATACTTCGGCCCATTTCCAATATTTTGCACATCTTTGTTCTGAAATTTATTTTCTATTCCTCGCTCCATTCATTCCTGAAGGCTGCTGGTCTTCTGCAAGAAAGACCAGGGGCAGTAGATTGATTGACTGATTGATTAGTTCCATTCATACATCCTCTCTATAGCTTCCTGTAACAACTTTCAATCATCCACATCTCCCACTCTCCTGGGACTGTGCTTGAAGTTGTTCAGTGAAAAGGATGTCGGAGAGAGTCTTTCTGCTGCTCATCTTCAGATCCTATCAACTTCCTTACTTTCCTTTGGAGGTATAGCCATGATGAACTGACACTTAGTCTGTGGAATGAGCCCAAGCTCTTTTTTTTTCAACTTTGTACCTCCTGTAGACACAAAGAGAAGTGACAACCATTGACAGCTCCCCTTCCAGTATTTTCAGCACATAACATAGAAACAGTCCCACAGCATTACCCATAGATTGGTCATATATGAGCTCTGAGCTCTCTGCCGGGAGGGAGATAGCTGTCGATCACGAGTCCAACATGATCAGTGGGGAGCATTGTGGACCACTGCCAGCTGCTGTTGGGCTGCATGCTTCCAGTCAGTGAAACTTGAAGTAACAATTGATTGATTTCACTCTCTTCATGATCTTTGCATCATCCCAGCAAACATTACAATAGAAATGCACAAACATTATATCTAATATACCAGTGTTGTTTTACTGTGTATTTGCCTAATTGTATTTACCAAATTGTAATGTATGGAATGAGAAATGTGCTTTTGGGTTCCTTTGTCCCTCCATCATGTCAAAGTTGGCTTTAGATTTACTTAAGTTTTCTGACATAAATATTCCTTCTTTCATATTGTTCCAAAAAGTAATGCATCTATACAGAAACCTATTTCTTAACATGTTGAAGTTATGTTCGCAGTACTAAGAGAATCCACTTGAGGAAGAACTAATAATGTAGTCCTTGTGCTCTGAGGAGTCTGGTCATAGTGCTGCATATGTCGTGATTTACCACTAGCCATTCTGTCAAATCAACCATAGTACATGCCACGCTCTCATTTCCCATCTATGTGCTATATGATTATATATATGTATATATCAGGGTAAACTAATGTCATAACACATTGGTAAATTAAACTTAAAACCCACTATTGGAAAATAAGTTTTAAAGTGAAAGATTTTTTTCTGTATATTTCGACCACTCTCTGTGGTCCTCTTCAGCAGATAGATTACAAAAGGTGAAGTACAAGAATATATACATAAAGATGGGGTACAGAACAGGGGGACAAGGGAAGAGACTCAGGTAACGTGTCCTTGGTGGGGTGTACGTTGGTTATTAAATCCAGTGACATTTGAAAACAATTTGTTGACTGCTAATGATGTTATGCAGTCAGGTGTCCATTGACCTTTTGAGATGTTGTAATTTGGGAAATCTTTTATGAAGGAGGATTCTATCATTTTACTCTTAAAACTACAATTTAATTTATAAATCATAGCATTTTCCTAATCTATATGGTGATCTCTTTTGTAGGAGCTAGAGAACACTGCAGTTTTGTTGTGCATATTTGACAGAGTTCTTGTGTTCCTTGATCCTTGTTGTGAGGTTTGGACTAGTTTGTCCCCAGTATACTTGTTTATAATCTTTACAGGGTAATTTGTAAACACCTGGATTGTTATTTTCCTGAATTCTTTTGTGGACATTCACTACTTTTGAAAATAGGCTAATAGGATAATTGAAGGTAAATCTAATTTGATCAGAATTTAAGGACATTGATGATTAAGTCATTGTAAGGTGATTTAATGCATCTATTGTCCCAATTATATTTATTAGAGTTTGAGTTGTCTTTATAATAACTAAGCTTTTGCTTTGTTAAGAGCTTTTAATAAAAACCAATCTGGATATCCTATTTTCATCATTAGCAGTCAACAAATTGTTTTCAAATGTCACTGGATCCAATAACTAATGTACACCCCACCAAGGGCATGTTACCTGAGTCTCTTTCCATCCCCTGTTCTTTAACTCATCTTTATGTATATATTCTTATACTTCATCTTTTGTAATATTTCTGCTGAAGAGGACCACAGAGAATGGTTGAAATATACAGAATTTTTTTCACTTCAAATCTTATTTTCCGATAGTGGGCTTTAAGTTTAATGTATATATATATATATATATATATATATATATATATATACATATATATATATATATATATATATATATATATATATATATATATATATATATTCTGTATATAGCAAAGGAAGCTGTATAATACAATGGATATTACTTTTTAGGATTATAACAATGATTTGAATATATTCTATGACAGGTGACAACCCTTTTTTCCCTCTTTGCCAAGGTGAGGTGTCACTGGGTCACTGACGTACGTATTGGCAACGTTGCACTCGGGTGAATTCCCACTTGTTCCCCACTCTGAATAGACTCCTTGAAGTGAAGGACTTTACCTTAAGCTCATCAAAATTCTCAGTACTTTAGATCAAAATAAGGTGTAATGATATATTTATTATTTATCTTGATTATTTAATATTTATGGGTTAATTGGGGTCCAGGGTGTCCATGAAATGTCTGTCAAGCAGGGAAGAGAAAGTGAGAGATATATAAGAGGATTGAATGGAGGGAGATTGTGAATGATTGAAGGGATGATGTTACTTAAAGGGATAATTTTTGTTATTCTGCTTCATAGATTGTTTCTGAGTAGATGAGGAAGGGGGTCACCATATAATGAAGTGTTGGGGATAAACTAGCTCTAGCTGTTGGGGCCTACTGTGGAAGAGCTGTGCCTCACTGTATTGCCTTTTACCTAAGCAGGATGGTGGGATATATACCTTTTAACTTTCACTATCTCCCTTGTAAAGGGGAAAGAGCCCTTGGTATACAGGTAAATAGTATGGTGGGGAGTTTGGGGGAGGAGCAGATTGACCCCTCATCCCTGAGATGTAAGGGATGGTTAAATTAATTTTATTTGTATATGATGTAGGTGTGTGCTTTGACAGAGCAATCCCTCTTATCATTATCCCTTATAAAGGGGAAGAATTTTTTCAGTATGGAGATGTATAGTTCAGATATATAGTTGGTAATGACATGTATGAAGTTTATTTATAAGTAGTTGCTATAATTCTTATGTGATATTTTGTTTATAGTTTATTTATGATTTTTCATTTGATGATACAAGTCATCAGATTTGGCAGTATGGAATGATAAAATGTGAAGTGAATTTAGTGTTGATTGTGTACTATTATTTATTGAGCAGAAGCAACTTTACTGATATTGACATATCGGACACAGAAATATTTAAAAAAGGATGATTACCATTGGAATTCCAAGAGAAGAAGATCAAGGAGAAGACCATGCAAAAGATGTGACTGTGGAGTTGGGGAAACTATTGAAATGTAATTAATAATTGCAATGGCTTTTTCCCCCTTACAAGGGAAGTAGCCAAAAAACAAAGGGATAAAATCCACTCCCATCCATTCCATCCCCACATACTCCACTCACATTAATGTGTAGCAGAAGAAATCTAAAGGAAATTGAATAAACAGATGTTTTGTGAAGTACCAAGATTGACAGGGTATCAGCCTACCTGGTATATATTGATGATGATGCAAGATATGTTGTTGTATATTTTGTTGAATTGTATATTCAATAGTATTTATACATATATGTATTTATATATTTATACACAGTTTCATGTAATTAATGATGGAATAAAGTTGAAGTGATTAATAGCATGTTTTATGAAGCTTTGTTAGAAAAGCTTTATCCACTATGTGGTGTTTATGAGGGTATGTTTTCATACTTGTTTTTACAGGATAGAATAGAGGCTATTATCATAGTGTTCTCTCCTGATCTCCATCCTTATAGGAGGAAGAAGCATTTTGAAATATAGGTAGATTGTCTCCTGACTTACGGTCCTGCCTGGAGGCTGTTGCCAGTTACCTGAAGGCCACAGGTCTTCTGCTAGAGAGACCAGGGGCAATGGATTGATTGAACTGATTTGACTTAAAAGAGTAAAAACAATTAACTTATATACACTTGATATTTGATTTGTCATACCCCGTTTAATGTATTTTGGAGACAATGGATTAAATCCAGTGAATCAAAATAAATTTCTGAGTCTCCAAGCATACAATCATGGCATATCAAGAACTGATCATCACAATTCTTGGAAAGTCTGATATCAAATTACAGTATGTTGAATTTATTATTAAATTGATGTTCCCCACTTTTGTCTATCAAATTGTGGGATAAGTTTGTTCAACCTTAGTGACCTGTGTGTTTTGGTTCTGTAAGACAGACATCAGAGAATCATTATTCTGCTGCCAGCCTTCAAAACCTGTTGCCACCCTCACCACTCTGCATTGGGGTCAAGATCAACTAGGATCAATGGTGGGAGATTGTATGCATACCTCCTTTGATTGCAGGTACACTGATGGTGTAATTGGAAGCTTGGTCTCACAGTTGCTTTCTTGTGGATTTGAATCTCGCACTCCTCTCCAATTCCCAACAGTGTCTGTTACCTAACCTAACCTACCCAGCTCATAGGGCAAAGGTGATGGCTTTGGGTGCAGGTACATGTCTCTTGGTGTAGGCTCACTCATTAATGCATCTTGTAATTTGATACTAATATAAATCTGACCATACCTATAACATGATAATAAAGAAAATAGTACAAAAAAAGAAAATAATGATTAGTTTTTGTAGCCTACGTCATTATACACAATTGATATGTGACTTAATGTTACATGAAGTTGCACATAAATTGCGTATAATGACAAAGACTTCAATTCGGCCACTCCATATATGGGGGGGGTGAACCTTTGGCATATAATTATATTTCAACAAAAACCCACTGTGTTGGATAAGAAGAAATGAAATAAATAGATTCCATATATTTCGATCACGGACTGTGATCCTCTTCAGTGGATCACAGTCCGTGATCGAAATATATGGAATCTATTTATTTCATTTCTTCTTATGCAACACAGTGGGTTTTTGTTGAAATTTACTAATGTGTTACGACATTACTTTGTAGTTATATAATTATATGTACGGTACACATTAAGATGAAGACTTAAGTACTATTTTCTTGTCTTGGGCATTGCATTCTTTTTGGTGCACTCTCCATAACAGAAAAAGGTGGAAATTGTGAAAATGATCACATGAAATCTAACAATATGTAGAAAAATGGTCTTTGAAATAGAGGATTTCCACTGCAATTTATGTAGTAATTTGGAATGTCATGATACACTGAACATTATTTCTAAACTCTCATGGGCAGGGACATACAAGTATCAGAAAGTATCAGAGATGAACATTAGTATAATAGGTAAAAGAATTGCGTTTACTACATTATAATTAACTGAAATAAAAACAGTGATACGTATGTTGTTCTAGATAAAATTTGAGATCCAACTGCTAGTTGTCAGAGATATACTAATTGAAGTTTCAGTAGGCTTGATTAGATTGAAAAATGGAACTTGTCCAGCATGATAATTTAATATGGAAGAAGGCATTTTTCCCCATTATGCACAAATAATTGGAGAAGCAATTTTCCAAAATAAATCTTCCCCCTCCTTAACTTCCATCCTCCTGTCCCCTTCCCAACCAAATTTAATTTCCTCATCCCTTCCCCTTCTCCACTCAAAGAAATATGCTGATCACTTTTGGATTTTACTGCCTCTTCCCTCCCTGTGATTCCACCTCTTCGATGGTATATCCCCAAGGATGGAAGAGTGGATATTGGCGACGGAAGACAAGTTCCACAATGGAAATAAGCTTACATTTTTTTGTGTGTTATCCTCGGCATTTGTAATTGTTATTTCGAACTATGTGTTCCTTTCATTATCTGTACTTCGTGTATATTGATTCAATGCCAAATAAAAGTATTATTGTCGTCGTCGTCGTCGTCGTCGTCGTCGTCGTCGTCGTCGTCGTCATCGTCATCATCATCATCATCATCATCATCATCATCATCATCATCATCATCATCATCATCATCATCATCATCATCATCATCATCATCATCATCATCATCATCATCATCATCATCATCATCATCATCATCATCATCATCATCATCATCATCATCATCATCATCATCATCATCACCACCACCACCACCACCCCCACCACCACCACCACCACCACCACCACCACCACCACCATTACCCCCCCCCCCCCCCACACACACACCCAACCCCGTCCTTGCCTCCCCTCACCCTCGTATGCCTCTTTGCCGAAAGCCCCCTCGGGGTGCATCGAAGTGTTTACATGGAAATGAGACCTACTGCTCCTGAGGTCTTCGCAGGGGTCTTAGTCGGTCTCGCCTCCCGTCACCCCCCCCTTTTTTTTAATTCACCCCCCTCACCCTCTCACCTACTCACCCCCACCTCCCCCACTGCCTTCACTCCCTGAGGTGAAAAGACAAGGATGAGAAGTAGAACAAAGGGGAAAAAAAAAGAGAAATGGAGATGAGGAGGAGGAAAAGGAGGAGGAAAAGAGGGAGAAGAAAGAGGAGTAGAAAGACAATAACGTGTAGAAGGATGGGAAGAAGGTTGAGAATAAGGAGGAAGAAAATATGAGAAAAAGAGAGAAGAAAGAGGCGGAGGAGAAGAAGGAGAATGAGGACGAAAAAAAATTCGAAAAGTCTTGGAGTCATAGGATCTCATATACCGAATTCCCTACATTTCTGATTCCCTCCCTCTCCCCCTCTCCTCCCCTCCCTCTCCCCCTCCCTTTCCCTCTTCTTCACCTCCCTATCCTTCTCCTTTTACCCTTCACTCCCAATCCTTCTCATTCTCCTCCACCTCCCTCTCTCTTCCTCCTCTCTCTCCTTCCTCCATTCCCTACACCCTCTCCCTCTACTTTACCTCCCTCTCTTCCTCCTCTCTCTCTCCTTCCTCCATTCCCTACACCCTCTCCCTCTTTCTCTCCCCCATCTCTCTCTCCTCCCTCTCTCTCCCCTCTCTCTCTCCTTCCCCCATCCCCTCCCCTCTCTCACCCATCCCCCTCCTTCATCGGGAGACAAGGACGCCTACTGTGGGTGTAACATCGTGGATGATGATGCTTCTTCAGGTGTGGGGCTGAGGGGAGGTGGGGAAATGTCACACAGGGCCATGGGCCAAGACTTAAGACCTACATTCGTGTCTTGTGGATTAGGAAGAAGACTCAAAGTGGGAAGAACAAGGGAATTAGGGGAGGAGGAAGAGGAGGAGGAGGAGGGCGTGTGTGTCAAAAGAAGAATCAACTGGAATCTAAACGAGCTGCTGAGTTGGAGTTTGAGTCCGCCTAGATAGGGAGCAAGAAATAGGAAGACAGGTATGTTCTTTTCCGTCTTGGCACACGCTCACGCGCGCACACACACACACGCGCGCACGCGCATGCGCACATGTTAAAGCACGTTCTCATACACAAGCATACGCACACACGCTCAAGCACACTCTCACACATCTGCAATCATATAAATGCACACAATCATATGTACACGAACACACACACACACACATACGCACGCACGCACACATACACGCACACGCTCGCGCGCATACGCACGCACACACACACATACACACACACCTCGTGGCGCTGTGGTTAGAGTTTTCGCCTGCCACCACGGCGGTCCGGGTTCAACTCCCGCCCAGGGCTGAAATAATTTCAGTATCGCTGCGCTGCGGGGTGTTACTCCAATTCTCGTGGGCGGGGAGTTGGGTGTGTGTGTGCGTGTAAGGTCACAGTATTACCCATAGATCGGTCATATGAGCTCTGAGCTCAGTCGGGAGGTTAGTAACTGTCGATTACGAGTTCGACACGTGATCCAAGACCATGGTGAATCACACACACACACACACACACACACACACACACACACACACACACACACACACACACACACACACACACACACACACACACACACACACACACACACACACACATGTGTTACATCTTGTGATCTTTGACGCAGTTTCCCGCTGCTGAATTTACCACAAAATCAACAAAATATTGTCGAAAAATTGAGCTTCAACCCCGCGGCCTTGTGAACCTGGTGCTGCTCTGTCTGTCTGTCTGTCTGTCTGTCGTGTGTGCGTCTGTAGCGTGTGTCTGTGCGTCTGTAGAGTGGGCCTCTGCGTGTGTCTGTATGTGCCTCTCTCTCTCTCTCTCTCTCTCTCTCTCTCTCTCTCTCTCTCTCTCTCTCTCTCTCTCTCTCTCTCTCTCTCTCTCTCTCTCTCTCTCTCTCTCTATCTATCTATCTATCCATCCAATTGTCTGTCATTCCATATCCTTTTTCTCCCTCCCTCCCTCTCTTTCTCACTTCTCTTCTTTCTCTCTCCCTCTATCTGTGTGTATGTGTGTGAGTGCGTGTGTATGTGTGTATGTATGTGTGTGTGTGTGTGTGTGCGTATGTGTATGTGAGTGTGAGTTTGTGTGTGTGTGTGTGAGTGTGTGTGTGTGTGTGTGTGTGTATGTGCGTATGTGTGTGTGTGTGTGTATGTGTGTGTGAGTGTGTGTGTGTGTGCGTGTGTGTGTGGACCCGTATGTGTAAGGAAGTGCTGTTAGGCTTAAGTTCATGTTATATCTCTCCCTATCTGCCGCTTCCTCTCCCTCTGTCTCCTGCTCTCCCCCCCTTCCCTCCCCACCGTTCCCCTCCTTCCCTCCACCCCTCTCCCCCTTTCCCTCCTAGCCACTCACATTCCAACCCAAAATCTTATTTACTTTCTTACACTCTTATTCACACTCTTAAGATCTCGCACTCACTTTCTGTCACTCACGCTTCCCCCCCCCTCTCTCTCTCTCTCTCTCTCTCTCTCTCTCTCTCTCTCTCTCTCTCTCTCTCTCTCTCTCTCTCTCTCTCTCTCTCTCTCTCTCTCTCTCTCTCTCTCTCTCTCTCTCTCTCTCTCTCTCTCTCTCTCTCTCTCTCTCTTTCTCTTTACACCTCGGTCTCTGTACCTCCTCCTCTTTTTTCTTCGTTCTTATTCCCCACCCCCCACCTATTTCTAAAGTCGAAGAATGGCTAGATACCTGGAATTATGAGCAAATGTCCACACGTTTCCAGAACTAGGAAGAAGAGGAGGGTGAGGAGTAGGAAGAGAAGGAAGAGGGAGGAGGAGGAAGACGAAGACGTTTTCGCAGATCGTTGTGCATCCTCAGAAGAAAGCCAGTGGTCAGTATAAGAACGAAAAAAGACAAATCTTGGAGAGATCACTTATGACTCTCCTCTGCTTGGTTGGCGCTATTTCTCAGCCTAGACGATCGTCTAAGTTCTTAACCCCTGGGTCGCGACCCAAATTTGGGTCGCCAAGCCATTTTATTGGGTCGCTAAGGGTTTGCAGAAAATAATTATTTTCCCACTACAAATGTATTATAATTATATACTGTAATAATTAAAATACATGATGCCTAGTTTTAGGATTCTAAGCAGACCATGATTAAATAAAAACTCCAAAGCAGAAAATTTATTTGTAGGCTTGGGTCGCGATGCTTAATTTGTGCAAAATTTTGGGTCGCGATGCTTGATTTGTGAAAATTTTTGGGTCGCTGCCAAAAAAGGTTGAGAACCACTGGTCTAAGGCATGAGATTTTGTCCTCTGTAGGGTGCTTGTTTTGAACCTATTTTGCCTGTGTGTGGGTGTTCTCCGAACCGGCGGCTCTATTTTTGTGGTTAAAATGTCTCCTACGTGTAGGTTTCATGCTGGGGAGGAGAGAGAAATCATTAGTTTGTACATTAATAGCAGGTTGTAAGTCTTTTATTATTACAGCCCCCAGGTTGCTCAGGCCTTGGAGGTCCTTCTCCTTTGCGACGATTTCTGCATTATTTATCATTCTTATACTGTCCATTGGCTTACTTCTCTTCATTCCAACTGAAGATGCAGAACGATCTGCGAAACGTCTTGGGTTTTTGCTACTGTGTTTTGTTTATTTTCATTTATTTTGTGTATAACGTATATGTTTGTGTTAATATAAGTTCCCATTGTCAATTGGAAATTTGCTTCTTCCCCTCTCTTTGCCACAGAAATCTACTTTCCGATAGCTAGAAAGCTTATGAAAGAAATTAATTTCTAATGAATTTGCTGTAGTTTTCAACAGTATATATATATATATATATATATATATATATATATATATATATATATATATATATATATATTTATACTGTATGTACAACACTGAATGGATCCCAGTGATTAGAGATACATTTTAACTACCACAATGCACTTTAATTCTAAACCATCAACATCGGGAGACCGAATGGAGGCCGACAGGCAGAAATTGAAATGCGGTACTGCCGAGGACTCGAACTCAGCAATCACATGACAAGTGCCGCAGTAACTTACCAACTACGCTTGTTAACGTAGTTGGCAAGTTACTACGGCACATATATATGTGTATATATGTATGTATATATATATATTATATATATATATATACATATATACATATATGTATATATCTGTGTGTGTGTGTGTGTGTGTGTGTGTGTGTGTGTGAATGAAGGCGAGGGGATTGGACAGGGGACTGTAGATGGTTAAAGAAAACGAAGAAAAGTGGGAAGTAAGACAGTTATTGTTTTCTGATGACACCGCGCTCGTGGCATGGTCAGAGGAGGGATAGAAGAAGTTAGTGACAGAGTTTTTGATAAGTTA
>NC_134805.1:37702364-37707364 GCF_046742065.1 Oratosquilla oratoria | reverse complement strand
CTCTCTTCTCCATTGCTCTCTTTCTCTCTTATAAAGGACACAAGAGAGCGGTCCAACTTCTCTACAGGTTCCTCATCCCTGACTTTGAAGCCTTAGCCTCCTCTTCCCGATCCAATTCCTTTCGGTCATGCGCGATTTTTTTTTTTTTTTTTTTTTTTTTTCTACTTTTTATCTATTTATTTTTGTCCTTCTCCACTGGTATCCTCTTTCCTCTCACCTTCACTCTACCTGCCACCCCCTCCACCTCCACCACCACCACCTCCACTAAATCTAGAATTAATAATTCGAAACTACTTTACTAACGGGAGAGTTAGGGAGTGAAATAGATTTAAGTTCGGAGACTTTTGATAAACACCCAATAAATATATCCATTTATATAATTTTCTATCTTATTTCATTATCATTACTATCATTATGATTATCATTATTATTGTTATTATCACCACCATCATCATCACTAATGTAATTAACATCACTATTATTATCATTATCATCATCATCATTATTATTAATATTACTATTATTATCACAATTATCATTATAATTATTATAATCATAATTATCATTGTTATCATTATTATTATTGGAGGGAGGGTAGAGTGCCGGAGGACTGGAGGAGTGCCTGTATAGTGCCACTTTACAAGGGAAAAGGGGACAAGTGTGAGTGTAGTAGTATCAGATGGATTAGCTTGTTAAATGTAGTTGGGAAGGCTTATGGGAGGATCTTGATTGAGAGGATTAGGAGAGGAACAGAGCGAGTAATTGGCGAGGAACAGTGTGGATTTAGGACAGGTAGAGGTTGCGTAGATCAGGCTTTTGTGGTAAGACAGATATGTGAGAAAGGTGTAGGAAAAGGTAAGGATGTTTTTTGGGCTTCTATGGATCTGGAAAAAGCTTATGACAGGGTAGACAGGAAGGCACTGTGGGAGGTATTGCAGATATATGGGATAGGAGGAAAGCTTCTAGGAGCTGTCATGAGTTTTTACGAGAGTAGTAGAGCATGTGTTAGGATTAGAAATGGAGAGAGTGAGTGGTTTGAGGTAAAGGTGGGACTTCGTCAGGGGTGTGTTATATCGCCCTGGCTGTTCAACTTATACATGGATGGGGGTGGTGCGAGAGGTAAATGCAAGGGTGGTGGGTCAGGGATTGGAGATGTTTAAAGAAAATGGAGAAAAGTGGGAGGTGAGCCAGCTGTTGTTTGCGGACGACACTGCGCTTGTATCAGGATCAGAGGAGGGATTGAGGAAGTTAGTGACAGAGTTTGGGAGAGTGCGTGAAAGAAGAAAGTTGAAGATAAATGTGGGTAAAAGTAAAGTGATGAGATGTACAAGGGTACAAGGGTACAAGTGGTAGCAGACTGGAAGTAAGCATTAAGGGAGAGCGACTGCAGGAAGTGGATAGTTTTAGATACTTGGATGCGAATGTGGCAGGAAAGGATGGAGTGGAGTTGGAGGTAGAATGTAGATTGAGAGAAGCTAGTAAATGCCTTGGTGGATTAAAAAGTGTAATGAGGAATAGACATTTAGGAATGGAGGCCAAGAGGAGATTGTATGAAGGAGAAGAAGAGAGAAAGAGTTTGAATGTGTTTGAGATGAGGTGTCTGAGAAGTATGATGGGGGTTACTAGGCTAGATAGAGTGAGAAATGAGGAGGTGAAGAGGAGAACGGGGGTGGTAAGGGAGTTGGGAGATAGGGTTGATGAAAGAGTATTGGGATGGTTTGGACACATGGAAAGAAGGAGTGAAGAAAGACTAGTAAAAGAGGTATGGAAGACAGATGTGGGTGGGAGTGAACATGAGGGGGCGACCTAGGATGAGATGGATGGATGGGGTGAAAGGGGCTTTGGTGAAGAGGGGAATGTCTGTTGAGGAAGGACAGGAGAGGAGAGAAGACAGGGGTGAATGGAGAATGGTTGTATATGGATGATGTTGTGGTGGGGATAGGGGGGTGAGGTAGTATGTGTGAGAAAAATTTGACGCAGCCCGAAGGGATTTCTCCCCGTCTTCTCCTTTTATGCATGAGGGGACGGAGAGGGGGGGTCGCCGATTTAATGAAGCGGCCTTGCTGTGGATGTGCTGTGTCTTGCGACACTGCCTCTGACCCAGGGCGGTGGACAAGATGCATGGATGACCCGTCATCCAGGAGGTGCCAAGAGGGAGGGTAGAGTTTGGAGGGGAGTGGAGTGTATTAGGGATGGAATGGGTGGGAATGGTTTTTATGCCTTTTTCTTTTTGGATACCTCCCTTGTAAGGGGGAAGAAGCCTTTGGTATATGTATGCATGTATGTATGGATGTATGTATTTATTATTATCATTATTATTATTATTATTATTATTATTATTATTATTATTATTATTATTATTATTATTATTATTATTATTATTATTATTATTATTATTATTATTATTATTATTATTATTATTATTATTATTATTATTATTTTTGTTATTATTATTATTATCATTATTATCATTATTATTATCATTATCATTATTATCATTATTATTATTATTATTATTATTATCATTATTATTATTATTATTATTATTATTATTATTATTATTATTATCATTATTATTATTATTATTATTATTATTATTATTATTATTATTATTATTATTATTATTATTATTATTATTATTATTATTATTATTATTATTATTATCATTATCATTATTATTACTACTATTATTGTATCATTATTATTATCATTACTATTATCATTATTTAATATAACTATCATAGTTATCAATACTATTGTTATCATAAAGACTCGAAGAGTCTTTTGTCACAATCATTTGAGTCATCGAGTGTGATCGATTCTACGAACAGATCGTGCCACCTTTGCCAGCCACTCGTCCCGTTGGCACTGTGACATTAGCCGTCCCAGCGAACCCCTTTAATCCTCTTCTGCCCCTCCCCCTTCCCCCTTCCTCCTTTTTCCTCCCTTTACCTCCCCCCTCCCTTCCTCACTCTCCCCACCCCCCCATCAGTTACTCTGGAGGTATTATCATCATCATCTCCTATCCTCCTTAATTTCTCTTTTATATTTTTTGGTCGCCACACGAATTTTCACTTTCGTCGCTGCTGTCACCTCCTCCTCCTCCTCCTCCTCCTCCTCGTTCCTCTACTCCTCCTCCGCCTCCGCCTCCTCTTTCTCTTCGGTAACCCTTTATTTGCGTTTTGCGAATTAGATATTTTATTTCCTCCGCAAGAGAGGTAGTTTCTGCATTTAATTTGTCCAAATCGTTCTCGTCGTCGTCGTCATCGTCATCGTAATCATCATCGTCGTCGTATAAGTCATCGTAATAGTCATCGTCATTGTCGTCGTTATCGTCGTCGTTATCGTCGTCGTCATCATGATGATGATGATGATGATGATGATGATGATGATGATGATGATGATGATATGATGATGATGATGATGATGATGATGATGATCATCATCATCATCATCATCATCATCATCATCATCATCATCATCATCATCATCATCATCATCATCATCATCATCATCATCATCATCATCATCATCATCATCGTCATCATCGTCATCATCATCATCATCGTCATCATCATCATCGTCATCGTCATCATCATCATCGTCATCATCATCATCATCATCATCATCATCATCATCATCATCATCATCATCATCATCATCATCATCATCATCATCATCGTCATCATCATCATCGTCATCGTCGTCATCGTCATCGTCGTCATCCCTGTCTCCATCTAATCCTCATCTTGTTCCACGTTCTTACTTCTCGTCTTCTTCTGATCCTTTTCTTTGTCCTGTCTATCTTTTTCTCCTTTTTTCAACTTCTCTACTGTAAAACTTTTCCTCCTTCTCCTTCTTTCTCCTTTATTTTCCTATTCCTCCTCCTTCCTTCCCCTCTTCCTACTCCTCCTCATTCTTGCTTTCTCTCTCTTTTCTCTTTTTATTTCTCTCCTCTCTCATACATCCTTTCTCTTCCTCCTTCTTCTTTCTCTTGTTTTTACGTTTCCTGTCATAATTTCTCCCCTAATTTTCTCCTCCTCCTCCTCCTTCTCTTAGTTTTCTTCACTTTTTTTATCGCTTTTTCATCTTCTGTCCATTCTTCTGCAATGTTTTCCTTTCCACTCTTTATTTCTTCTCCTATTCCACATTTTCCATTTCCCATTTTCAATCATACTCACTCCTTTTATCTTTCTTTTTCTGTTTGTGCTTCATTCATCTCCTTTTTAATTTAATTTCCCCCTTCTTTTTCTTCTTTTTCTTCCTTTCTTTCGTATCCTTCTCTATTTCTTTATTCGTCATTTCCTTTCCGTTCTTATCATTTCACAAAGTTTTTCTTTTTCTCTTTTCTATTTTTTTTTATCTCCTTTTGTTCTGTATTTTTCGTTTCTTCGTTTTCTTTCCTCTTTAGTTCACAGTTTTCTCTTCTTCCTCTTACTCTTCCTTTTCTTCTTTCTCTTCGTCTTCCTTTTTCCTCTTCCTCTTCATCTCCCTTCTCTTCCTCCCCTTGATCTCACTGTTTTATCCTATTCTCTCTTTTGTTTTTGAATATTCTTTCGTTCTTTATCTTGCTTTTCCTTGTCTTTTCTTCTCCTTTCGTCTCCCCCCTCACCCCGTCTCCCTCCCTGTTTCTTCTTTGCTCTCTTTCACACACACAAACACACTCACACATTCACGTATTCCCACCCTCTCTCTCACTCACACACTCTCTCTCACTCTCTCTCTCTCCTCTCCCTCTCTCTCTTGTTCATTATCTGTTTCATCATTCTGTTGTTGCTATCATTTATCTTTTGGTTTTAGTTTTCTTCTTTTCCGTTTTCTCCCATCATCCTTTCAGGATTGTCTTCAAAACCATCCTTTCTGTCCTTCTTTACATGATTATATTTATATATATATATATATATATATATATACATGTACAGTATATTAATAATAATAATAATAATAAATGATAGTACAATTGGTAGGTATACAACGCGGGAAAGTATTCATACAACACT
>NC_134805.1:37687364-37694864 GCF_046742065.1 Oratosquilla oratoria | reverse complement strand
ATATATTTGTGATGTTTTTCTTTTCTTTGACAAGTCCAGAAATAATAAGAATGAAGACCAATTTGATCACGATGGAAAGCCGAATAAAAAAAAAGACATTTTTGTCTACGATTGAAAGCGTAAAGTAAAAAAAAGGACATCTAGAGTACGATGAAAAAAGGTAAAAAAAGGACAATTTTACCACGATGGAAAGCCTGAGGATAAAAGGGACAAAGTACGCCAGTTTCTGTCACTCTTCCCTCTCCTCCCATTTTCCCCTTTCCTCCCTTTCGTCTCTCCATTTTCTTTTCTCATCCCCCCCCCCACCTTGTCCAACCCCTTCCACCCCTCCCTCCCTCTTCTGTCTCCCTCTCCTTCCTGATTGTTACAACCTTCTTTGGTTATTCCACTTTCAACCTCAGTAACTAATTCTCTCTTTTCTCTTTAATCTCCCAAATCACTCTCCATCTCTGCCTAGCCATGCTCTCTCTCTATCTCTCTCTTACTCTCTCTTTCACTCTCTCTCTCTTGCTCTTGCCAAGAGAATGTTCAAATCATGTTGCAAGAAATGTTGTTATTTGCCAGTATCCAAAAACTTATAACCTCTCTCTCTCTCTCTCTCTCTCTCTCTCTCTCTCTCTCTCTCTCTCTCTCTCTCTCTCTCTCTCTCTCTCTCTCTCTCTTTCTAACCCCCCCACATCTCTCTCTCTCTCTCTCGCTCTCATTCTGTATGGATAAAAATGAGTTGTCCACGGCAGTGGTGGCCACATCTACTCAAACTCTATGTTTTCATTAAATCGAAATTAAGGACATTTTTCCACGTTCGCTTGTCTCCGCATGTATTGCTTGCTGTGCAGTGCTAATGGGATGCTGTGCTGTGCTGTGCTGTGGACGCTACTCTTTGTGCTTGTGGGTTCGTGTCTATCTGGTCTATCTCGCTGTGTTTTACAAGATCAAAATGTCTTCCTTTTGTATTTCGTTCTAAGTATGGTCTTTTATTTCCTGTTATGTAGGACAAATATTGTACTCGAAGTGTTGATTTCTTTTAATGCGTACGTGTGTGTGTGTGTGTGTGTGTGTGTGTGTGTGTGTGTGTGTGTGTGTGTGTGTGTGTGTGTGTGTGTGTGTGTGTGTGTGTGTGTGTGTGTGTGTATTCACCTTGGTCTTTGGATCACGTGTTGGACTCGTGATCGACAGCTATTTCCCTCCCGGAGGAGAGCTCAGAGCTCGTATGACCGATCTATGGGTAATGCTATGACCTTTCACACACACACACACCCAACTCCCCGCCCACGAGAGTCAGAGTAACGACCCGAGGCACAGCGATACCGAAATAATTTCGGCCCTGGGCAGGATTCGAACTGGGTACTGCGAGTACTATCGTACTTCCCAGTCCAGTGTGTGTGTGTATGTGTGTGTGTGATAATGATAATAATCGTCGGTTTATTGGGTATAGTAGCATTACTGCTGAAAATATACATCCTACAATATTATAACATTATAAAACTATGACAGTGAAAAGATGATGTTAAAAGCATTCAAAAAACAAGACAAAAACAGTAATAGGTGTGTAGTACAACAACGTTAATTCTTGTTGTTGATTAAGTCCACAAATGTCGGTATGGGGTTCTTCTCATTGTATGTGTGTGTGTGTGTGTGTGTGTGTGTGTGTGTGTGTGTGTGTGTGTGTGTGTGCGTGCGTGTGTGCGTGTGTGTGTGTGTGTGTGTGTGTGTGTGTGTGTGTGTGTGTGTGTATGTGAGCTTGTGTGTGTATTTACTTCGCGCTACCAAACCATTTTCCTTAGATGGGCTTCACCTGCTATGTGTTCTTAAATATGAAACAAGCTTCCGTGTCCCGTACTTTCATTTTCTTATTCAGTAATTTTCCTCGCGTTTCCTTAGTTTACACTTGGGGAAGCAACACCCCTACGGACCAGAGGCATGCAGTATCCTTGTATTTGTGGGGACTGGCCCAGTAAAAAAAAAATAAAAAAAAAAATAAAAAAAAAAACCTCATTCAAAACATCCTCACATATCCACTATCTGCCACATCCACAGCATCCAATACTTCCAACACATCCACCAAACTCATCTTTCACGACCTCCTCCTTCTCCTCCTCCTCCTCCTCCTCCTCTTCCTCCTCCACATCCACATGACATCCACCAAAAACAATATTTCCTCAGCACTTTATCTTTCATCTCCACTTATGACAATCTTGGCTCAGAGCGCTCATGTACACGCTTTGATGCACATGGCGTGTGCACATGGCGTGTGTACACATGTGCGTACCTGGTAGACGTACATGGCGTGTACACATGGTGTGTGCACCTGATGTATGTACAAAGTGTATGCACGTGGCATGTGCGCATGTCGTGTGTACCTGGCAGACCTACATGGCGTGTACACATGATGTATGCACGCGGTGTATGTACTCGCATTGACGCACATTACGTGTGCAAATGGCGTGTGTACATGGCGTGTGTACACATGTCGTGTGTACCTGGTAGACGTACATGGCGTGTGCACGTGATGTTTGCACGTGATGTATGTACAAAGCGTGTACACGTCGCCTATACACATGTCGCCAGTACATGGGAGACGTACATGGCATATACACATGGTGAATGCACATAATGTATGTACAAAGCGTGTGCACGTGGCGTGCTCACGTGCCATGTGTACACATGTCGTGTATACCTGGTAGACGTACATGGTGTGTACACATGGTGTGTGCACATGGTGTACGTAAAAAGCTTGTGCACACATAGTGTGCACATGGCGTGTGCACGTAGCGTGTGTACGTGTGCATGTGTGTGCGCGCGCACATGTGATATGTGGACTTAGGACACGTGAAAACAGTGGGTGTGAAAAGTTTTTCAAAAAGTCTAGGGCCCTGTTCACACTAGCGGTTTGAATCGCGCGGAAACCGCAGCGGCACCGCATAGTCAAGGAAAAACTGCGTGGTTGTGTGTGAACACCTCCATTAATATACATTGGATTTGAACCGCCGCGTCGTTACTTGCGGCGAAGGTCGAGGGGATGGCGGTTCGAGTCCTGCCACCGGCGAAGTTGAACCAAGTTAATTAAATTCCACGCTACAAAGTCTTCTGTGAGGGGCACTGTCCTAGCCTTCCGATAGGGGCGGTCGTTTGTGACGTTGAACCATATCATCATCATCATTTTGTATTTTTATGTTTATATTGTACTCCTATGTCCATACAATATGTATAGGAAGTATGTATTCAACATGGCCTATACATACGTTTACTGAACTGATGATTTACAACTTTCGGGTTTAATTGAACTACAATTATTTTTCTTATTCTGTGTTATTGTTTTTCTCTAAGATGGCTGAGATGAATAGATGAATTATAATGGTAATTGATAGATTATAATTGGCAAATCATATTGAAAAGGCTGAGTCGAGTCTCTCACTGTCGATCTATTTGTCGTTTGTTATATTTGTCGTCAGATTTTTTTTTTCAGCTGAGGAGGGAACTTTTTCATAGGAAAAAAAAATGTCGATCAAATTCTACGACCAGGCGATTTTATACAGCTGACTGAACACGGATCCCCTCGCATTCTACTACAAAATAAAAAAGAAAGAAGGAAAGAAAGAAAGAAAGAAAGAAAGAAAGAAAAGAAAATCTCTCTCGACCTTCTTCTACCTTAACGAAGAGAATCTCCGCCAACCCGAGAAAAAACGGAGTGTAAGGCTTCTCGGCAGCCTAAAGAAAACGGGAGATGAGCTCTGTGTACAAATCATGTACACTCAAACAGTGAATCCGTCTCTGAGTACACGGGGATATGCGCGTACATGTGTGTACACGTTCCATGTACACACGCCGTGAGGCCTCTTTTATCTGCACACACTCCACTGGATGGAAGACATAGAGTAGAAGGAGTGGAGGGGGAGAGGGAGAGGGGGAGGGGGAGAGGGGAGAGGGGGAGGGAGTGGGTAAGAACAGCAAGGAATAGATGCAGTAGAGTGGAAGAGGAGGTGTGAGTGTTGAAGCGGGATTATAGACTTGGAATGGGGAATTGTGTTGCACGGGGTGTTTGTGTGTTTGTGTATTTTTGTGTTAGTGTGTATGTGCGCGAGCGCGTGTGTGTGTTTGTGTATTTTTGTGCTAGTGTGCGTGCGTGTGTGTGTATGTGCGTGTGTGTGTGTGTGTGTGAGTATGCGAGTATGTGTATTTGGGTTCGTATGTGTGTATTTTTTGTGTTAGTGTATGTGTGTGCGTTTATGTTTGTGTTCGTTTGTGTGTATGTTTTTTCTGTGTGTATGTGTGCGTTCGCACGATTTTATTCAGCTTCCGCAATGAAATAACAAATTTAAATCACAGAACAAATTGAACCTTTTAACTGCGGAGAGGGTCTCCTGAAACGCAAATTAGAAGGTCAAGATAACCTCCAATTATCATGAGAGTTATCTTTTGTAAGACACATAGAAAAAAAAACAATTATCATACCAGGTTATCTCTCAAAGAAAGACTCAAAATCTGAATAAAAGGGTTTAATTCCTTACATACCAGGTTGCACTTTTCCTTTTATCTGATTGTCGTCAGGCGATTTTATTTGACCCCATGGAGGCCCGTAGGTTTACTGACAAATGTCAGGGCGACACAAAGATGAATGACGTCACTTGACGGAAACCATATTAAAAGCTTCCTGGAATCTTATTCTTTGCTTCTATGAAAAAAAATGTATATATTCATTGAGAAATGATACTTTATTATTCTGCGACTGTCCCAACGTTATGCTGTCCCTCCACTCTTAATACTGTCCTGTGCACCTGTACAATTTCTCTGAATATTTATTTCCTTTTTCGCCGGACCTTGTGGTGGGGGAGAAGAGTATTACCACCAAGTGTTCCCACTTGAGTCGTAGAAGGCGATAAAAACGGGACGGGGATAGGGCTAGGCATCCTACTCTCTATAGCCCTAAAGGGGGACATTCTTATGAAAAAAAACAGCAACAACAAAGGTACAAGAAGGTCTGGGAGAAGTTTTCCAACCAGAACCCCAAGTTTTTTTTTTTATGTGTGTGGATGTGATACAGATGAAAGTAAAAAGAAAGAGATAGGTAATATGTTTGAGAGAAGAATAATGGATGTATTGGCACTGAGTGAAACCCAATTGGAAGGGAGGGACTAGTTTGAGTTTGGGAGTGTAGTGGGGAGAGTATCAGGAGTGAAGAGAAGACAAGGAAGAGAAGGGGTGGCCATACTAGTAAGTGAAGAGATAGGTAAACGTGTGATGGAGTGGAAGGAGGTTTCTTCAAGGTCAATGTGGATGAAGGTGAAACTGGGAAGGGAGATATGGGTTTTTGTAAGTGCATATGGGTTTGGTGGTGAGAAGAGTGTAGAGGAATGGGAGGATTTTTGGATGGATTTAAATGAGTGCATAGAGGGCTTAGGGAGAAGTGTCAATGTAGTGGTATTGGGAGACCTTAATGCTAGGGTAAGAGATAAACCAATAGAGGGAGTGGTTGGGAAGTATGGAGTTCCAGGAAAAAATCGTAGTTGAGAGATAATGGTGGAGACGTGTCTAGAGAGTTGATGGTAGAAAATAGAGTGTTTAAGAAGAGAGTCAAGCATAAGTACACATAGGAGAGGGTGGTGGATGGAAGGGTGGTAAAAAGGATTTTAATGGACTATATAATGGTAACCAAGAGAAGAGTGTGAAGATTTTTGGATGTACATGTTATAAGGGAAGAAAGTAGAGGAATATCAGGTAATTTTTTGATGGAAGGTAAGTTGAGAGTAGAGGATAGATGGAGAAAGAGGAAAAGGACAGAAGGTAGGGAGGTTCTTAAAGTAAAATGCTTAAATGAGAAAGAAAAGAAGTACAAGAAGAAGCTGAGAGAGGAGTGGGAGGGAGTGAAGGATACAGTAAAACTAGGAGTGGAGGAGGAATGGGAATGTTCTAAGGAGGGAGTCACAAGTTGTGCAAAGATGGTGTGAGGAACAAGGAGGATGGGAGAAAATAGGAGGAAGGGTAGTGAGTGGTGGGATGATGAAGCTAAGGTTGCAGAAGAGAAGAAACAAGCATTCACAGATTGGTTATAAAATAGGAAGAAAGAATCATATAAGAGGTACAAAGAGAAGAGAAGAGAAGTAAAGCATAAGATAAAGGAGGCAAAGAGGAGAGCAGAATTTTTTTAAATTAATAAAATATGTTTTGGAAGGAGATTAAGAGAGAAAGAGAAGGCGAATCAAGTAGAGAAGAAAAGGTAAAAGGTGCAGATGGAGAGATGATAATGGAAGAGAAGGCAGTGAGAGGAAGGTGGGCAGAGTATTTTAGGGAGTTGCTAAATGTGAAGGATGATAGGGAGGGAAAGGTAGCTGCAATGGGAAGCGCTAAGAAAATGAGAGTGATGAGTGAGGAAAATGGAGGAGAAATAGGGAAGGATGAAATGAAAGCAGCTGATAAGATGATGAGAGCAGGTAAGGCACCTGGTCTGGATGGATGCCATGCAGAATGTCTGAAGAAAGGAGGTACAGTGATGGTGGACTGGCTGGTGAGGTTATTTAATGTTTGTTTGAGAGAGTGCCGGAGGACTGGAGGAGTGCCTGTATAGTTCCGCTTTACAAGGGAAAGGGGACAAATGTAAGTGTAGTAGTTTCAGAGGGATCAGCTTGTTGAGTGTAGTTGGGAAGGCTTATGGGAGGGTCTTGATTGAGAGGATTAGGAGAGGAACAGAGGGAGTAATTGGTGAGGAACAGTGTGGATTTAGGACAAGTAGGGGTTGTGTAGATCAGATCTTTGTGGTAAGACAGATATGTGAGAAAGCTATAGGAAAAGGTAAGGATGTTTTTTGGGCTTTTATGGATCTGGAAAAGGCTTATGACAGGGTAGACAGGAAGGCACTGTGGGAGGTATTGCAGATATATGGGATAGGAGGAAAGATGTTAAGAGCAGTCAAGAGTTTTTACGAGAGTAGTAGAGCTTGTGTTAGGATTAGAAATGGAGAGAGTGAATGGTTTGAGGTAAAGGGGGGACTTCATCAGGGATGTGTTATGTCGCCCTGGCTGTTCAATCTTTACATGGATGGGGTGGTGCGAGAGGTGAATGCAAGGGTAGTGGGTCAGGGGTTGGAGATGATTAAAGAAAATGGAGAAAAGTGGGAGGTGAGCCAGCTGTTGTTTGCTGACGACACTGCGCTTGTGGCAGGATCAGAGGAGGGATTGAGGAAGTTAGTGACAGATTTTGAGAAGGTGTGTGAAAGAATGAAGCTGATGATAAATGTGGGCAAAAGTAAAGTGATGAGATGTAGAAGGGGAAAGAGTGACAGCAGGCTGGAGGTGAGCATTAAGGGTGAAAAACTGGAGGAAGTGGATAGTTTTAGATACTTGGGTGCGAATGTGGCAGGAAAGGGAAAAGTGGGGGTGGAGGTAGAGTGTAGATTGAGAGAAGCGAGTAAATGCCTTGGTAGACTGAAAAGTGTAATGAGAAATAGACATCTGGGAATGGATGCTAAGAGGAGGTTATACGAACGGCATTGTATGGGGCAGAAAC
>NC_134805.1:37664864-37679864 GCF_046742065.1 Oratosquilla oratoria | reverse complement strand
CTTTTTTCATATTTAAAAGCCTGTAGTGGCGAACGATGAACTTTTGCCTAAAACTCACAAAAATGCCTTTCTTTTTGTCAAATTGTGAAAAAAATTCTCCACACCTAAAGATACTTTGAATTAGGCTGAAGTATCAAAAGAAAATTCTACCGTTTACAAAAACATTTATTTGCAAATGAATATAACGTACAGTAAACTTTAAAAATGCTTTAAGTTTGTGAGTTACTGTTTATGAACTTGCTGTTGAGATATTTGTCAGTTTTGCAAGTGCTGTGAAGCTCTTCCATCAGCTTCACAGCTCGCTCGGCCACCATATTTGAGCGAGGCACATCAAGCACTGATCGTTCCTTTATCCAGTGGGTGGAAAAACATTTTAAAGTTTTAGGACACTTCAATTTAGAGATAGCAGGATTCAGCTCATTGTAAGTGTTGTCTAAATAGTGTTGATTTGAGAACCATGCCTTCGCCCTTGTAGCTAAGATGAAGTCGCAAGTAGCTTTCAGCTGATCTCTCGATTTCGGAAGGAAAAAAAATCAGTTCATAGATTGCCTGTGAATTCCACCTGGCATTATGAAGGGAAGGCAGCTTCCTCTATTTTACATGAGGCCATTTTCCCTCCATGTTGTAGTAATTATATGCTTCACAGAGTTCAAAAAGAAACATGAAGTCATCTCTCCATCCAGGGTTTTCTCGTATTGGCATCATGTCTATACCAGAATAGCTTTTCTGTAAGTTCTCATAGCCTGCCAAAACATCATCAACGAAATAATAGTTGATGCTGGGTGACTGTGATTTTGTTGAAAAAAAAAAAAAAAATCCATCGCGTGCCATAGAACCAAGTCGAGAATATGATGTTGTCATTCAATAAACTAGACCCTTTTGTCCGAACTGACTTTGACGTCTAACAACGATGCCATTTTGGTGGTCTGTATTGACGTGTAGGAAATGATCATTTTGACACTTCTCCATGCATTATATTCATCTAGCAGGGCTTGCAGTGGGATGAAGGTGTCCTCAGCTGATTCGCTTCACAAGCCAAAATGTCGAGGTG
Source organism: Oratosquilla oratoria (assembly GCF_046742065.1). Lineage (NCBI taxonomy): Eukaryota > Metazoa > Arthropoda > Malacostraca > Stomatopoda > Squillidae > Oratosquilla > Oratosquilla oratoria. The sequence continues at coordinate 37,678,813 of NC_134805.1, read as the reverse complement.
AAGAGTTCTTGCAGAATTCTTTACACAGACCACTTGGTATTCTTTATTGTCAATTCTCTTCTTATCAAAATGCAAACAAAATTACTCTTCACCAATAATTTCTTCAGTCGGTTCTTGACTTTTTCTGCATCCTTGATCACTCGACACCAAATTCCCGTTTGTGGTGTGGGGACATCTATTCCCTCTTCAGCCAAGTTTTGAAGAACATTTGATGCTTTCCTTGTTGACAAGGGCACTTTTGATACCAGCTTAGCAGCAAATTTTGTTGCGTGATACTTTTGTTTCATGAGAGGAAACTCCTCTGCAATATCTTGTTCACTACTACTAAATTTCTGCACTTGAGTTGTTGACGGTTCTGATGAATTTCTTGGCCGTTTCGAAGGGTGGATCGTTGACACATGAGCCACTTTCTTAGTCGTGTATCACACTTGACCTCCTGATTCTATTTGTTTTCTGTAAAATTCTTTGCCTTCACTGCAAAGCCAGTTTCCATTCAGTTTTGTAATATCGAAAAGATGAGTGAGATATCTTTCAAATTTTTTACTTTGACGCTTTCTATATTTCTCAAATTCTTTCACTATCTTGTCAAACTTTGCTGAAACTTGCTGCTTAGAAAGAAAAGGGAAGCTAAGTTTCTCCCAAAGCTTCAACAATTCTTGAGATATCTTCCTTATTCGGTTTGCTCGCCCTTTGAGTTCATCATACAACCAGAAAAATCTACCAACAATGTCCCTGTTCAAAGGCATTTTGCGCATAACCTCATTTATATCCTCTTTCACTTCTGGTATGCTTGGACGGTGTTTTGTAGTTGCTTTCAAATTCCGTGTCCATTTCTTTCCAGCTGATTCCACTACTGATTTGGATCGTTTACTTTTAAAAGATATGTTGGAATCTGAAAGTAGAATACACAGAATGGAAAATGAGAATGGAGAATACACTAGCTGCTGCAATGAGTATTTAAACCAATCTTGATTTTTCATTATAATGTACGGAATGTATCTACTATCCAGTAATATGTAAGTATTCATTATCCACCTATTTTACACATGTATTTGAAAACGCTACATATAAGAAAACTTATTCTATAATACTTACAGAACTGTAAATTTGTAATGTCGCTGTTTCTTTGTCTACACAGCACACATTCAAAACTCCAGTTAGCAAAATTGACTTCAGACAGCTGCTACCGATACTGCTGCTGACACCCCCTCAGATCCTCACTTCCTGTGTACAGCAAAAATGAAAGGATGGGTGCGGGAGATATTTACATAACCAAAATAAAATAACATAAAAAACTAACATGGAGGCAATATTCATCAAATGCAACATCAGGAAAATAATTTTTTTGAAAAAAGTTAATAAGTCATATCCCTAAGTACATATATACATACATACATACATACATATGCAATACACACACACACACACACACACACACACACACACACACACACACACACACACACACACACACACACACACACACACACACACACACACACACACACACACACACACACACACACACACACACACACACACACACACACACACACACACATAGTGAGGTAAGGAGTGTAGAAGGATGGTGACGGGTTGCGAGAGGTTCAAAGAGCTCAGAGCAAAGCAGAAGCTCAGAAGATTGGGTAAATATTTACGTCCGACTACACATGCAAAGAGACAGGTCAACATTGTCGTATTGAATTCTAGACTCTTGTATTCAATTCTAGAAAATTGGCTAATCAGAGGCAGAGTTAAGGAACGAAGGAAATAATCTAGAACATGGGAGGAATCCTAAAATCAGGAACGAACCTAGAAGTAGAAAATGAAAAGCTAAGAAAGTTGATGTACTTGGAGAGGAACATAGCAGTAATGATGAAGGTGATTTGAGAAGATAGAAAAAAAAAAGAAACTTAGTTCAAAGGATGTGATTAGAGATATTCTTGATTAGAAAGCCTGAATGAAGGAAAAATATATAGATAAGGTTGACATTGTATCGTAGGGTTTTCAAAAGAGAAAAACAATTAGTTTATTATTCAAAGCCTTTAAGAGATACGGGAGAAGACAGAAACCCATTTACTCGGGCGCGCGCGCACACACACACACACACACACACACACACACACACACACACACACACACACACACACACACACACACACACACACACACACACACACACACACACACACACACACACACACACACACACACACACACACACACACACACACACACACACACACACACACACACACACACACACACACACACACACAGCCCTGAACGCAAAGGTTATGCTTCTATCGTGTGTGTATTGAGACAAACACAAACATAATCATGGATACATTTGTGAACCAAAATGTTTTGCCATTTCCAGAAATGTTCACCGGGTCTATCTCTGCGCAGTTGAGGATGAGCGAATGATTCTGAAATTGGGGAGCATTAGGAGCATAAACAAGGGTGAAATTTGAAGAGGAAGGGAGTCCAGAGTGTTGTGTTTGGGGGTGGGTGATCTTTCATCTTCCCCCCTCCCCCAAAAAAAAACAACAACAACAAAAAAATGTTCCTGACATCACTGTAAACAAAGGAGTTTTCATAAAATATCACTTCCGAAGAATAAAGAGACGAACGAAGATGAATGAAAAATGGAGATGTAAGGAGTTCATTCCAATAGGTGCTTAGTTGTGACTGAGTTCATCACCTTTGCTTTAAGTACTCAGAGATCCAGAGCAAGGGGGAATTGATCGCGGGTCTCCAGCTTAATAGGAGGATATGAGGATGGTGACGCGAAGAAAATGAACTTCAAAAAACGCAGAAACTCTATCGAAATTGGAAGAAATCCAAGTGGAACGCTTGTAACCTATCCCTCCAGTCCCCACCCCCCACCCAGACTCCCCCCTCAAAAAAAAAAAAAAAAAGGTATTTGCCATGGAGGGGGCAGAGGAGGGCGAAATCTAAGAAGAAGAGAAAGACTAGGAGGAAGAGAAGTAGGGGGAGGAGGGTAGGATGAAGAAGAATACGAGGAGGAACAGTAGGAGGAGGAGGAGGAGGTGGAGGAGGAAGAGGAGGAGGAGGAGGAATCTGAAGAGTCGTTGAGTAACAAAGGGAAGAGATTCATGTAATTAGACAAACAGAGACCTTCCGGTGTGGTGGTGAGGTGTGGTGTGGTGTGGTGTGGTATGGTGTGGTGCACTGAGGTGTGGTGTGATATGGTTTAGTGTAATTCGGTGTAATAATGAATAATAATAATAATGATAATAATAATAATAATAATAATAATAATGATAATAATAATAATAATAATGATAGTAATAATAATAATAATAATAATAATAATAACAATAATAATAGTAATAATAATAATAATAATAATAATGATAATAATAATAATAATAATAATAATAATAATAATAATAATAATAATAATAATAATAATAATAATAATAATAATAATAATAATAATAATAATAATAATAATAATAATAATAATAAAAATAATAATAATAATAATGATAATAATAATAATAATAATAATCCAGGTTAGTGGAAGGAGGGAGGACATCGAGCCCTGATATCTGACAGTCTGCTGTCGCCCGGCGGGGATGTCGGTCTGCCACGCTGTTAGGTGTGGATGGAGCACTCGTCGTATTGCCTTGGAAAAGACAATAGTGTGGCCAACATATCCAAGCGCTTTTCTAATGTCCATAAAAGTGACATCCAGGGAAGGGTCACGCTTCTCTAGGTGGCTGTGTAAAAAGTCGAGAAAATTCACATGCCCGTGGGTAGTGGAGGACTGATTATTGCCAAATCGTTATGCATCTATTGAGTTTTTTACTTTGTCGAGACAGCCAGACACCACCCTACGGCAGTGAGCTCAGAGCTCATTATTAGCAGATCTCTGGGTAGGTCTGAGACCACTCACACTCCACACACCGGGAATGCAAGGTCACAACTCCTTGACTAACGTCCCGTACCTACTCGCTGCTAGGTGAACAGGGGCTACACGTGAAAGGAGACAAACCCAACTTGTCTCCGCCCGGCCGGGGAATCGAACCCCGGTTCTCCGGCTTGTGAGGCCAGTGCCTTACCAATCCGCCACCGTGTGTGTGTGTGTGTGTGTGTGTGTGTGTGTGTGTGTGTGTGTGTGTGTTTGTGTTTCACCAAGACGAAAGGCAAAAACAAACGTTTCGGGTCATTGCCTCTCCTCTTCAGGTCAGGTCAGGTCGTTTGAGGTCACAGGTCATGGCGGGAAAGCGCTCCGACTGCCACGGGTAATTATCATATATTCTATTCCGGCTGTCGTCAGGCGATTTTATTAAGCTGAGATATTTTTTTCTAAGTCAGAGGGTTGGAACCTATCTCTGCTAATGTCATTACTATAGGAAGGTTTCCAAATAGGATTTAATCCTTTTCATTGGTATTCGATACTTGACGAGATAAACACCATATGAGGACGGAGCCTTTATTTGTACGACGTTTCGCTTATTACAGCTTTTTCAAGTACAAGTTGAGATACAAATGCTTGAGATTAAATAAGGGGAAAGGAGGGAACGGGGAGAGAAAAGGGGGGGGCAAGAGGAGGAGGAGGAGGAGGAGGAGGAAGAGAAGGGGGGGGGGGATTGGACACTGGGAAAGGATGAGAATGCTGGCCCAAACGTCCGTGGGCGAAATGTCCACAAAGGGGGTTTAGATATGTAATATTTTGCTGGCCATGGGTATTAGGGGAATAATGTGAGGCGAGATGTTAAACATGCCCCTGTTTTGTTCAATAGTGTTCGTTCCTTGAATGATATTTGAATGTTCCTTGATTCGATACTTATACATTGCCAAATTACCGTAATACTAGTCATTTCGACTATCACTATTCCCTATTAGTTTACTGAAGCCCAGCAGGACATTTGCCACAAAGAACATGAATTCACCACTAACGTATTCTCTGTGCTGTAGTTTTTCGTTACATAGGCCCTATTCACACTAGCGGCTTGAACCGCTGCGGTTCAGTTATAATATAAATTAATGGAGGAGTCCACGCAAACCGTACATTTTTTCCTTGACAATATGGTACCGCTGTGGCTTCCGCGCGGTTCAAACCGCTAATGTGAACAGGGCCTTAGTCATTACTTATACAACCTCCGTTCTATCCTACCCCAAACTCTAACCATCACAAGCACCACTGCCACCACCACAACTACGACCACAACCACCACTAACACAAACGTCACCACCACCACCACCACCACCACCACCACCACCACCACCACCACCACCACCACCACCACCACCACCACCACCACCACCACCACCACCACCACTACTAACACAAACGTCACCACCACCACCACCACCACCACCACCACCACCACCACCACCACCACCACCACCACCACCACCACCACCACCACCACCACCACCACCACAACCACAATTACCACCACCACTACCACCACAACCACAACCACCACTAACACAAACGTCACCACCAACACTACTACCACCACCACCACCACAACCACCATTAACACAAACGTCACCACCAACACTACTACCACCACCACCACCACCACCACCACCACCACCACCACCACCACCACCACCACCACCACCACCACCACCACCACCACCACCACCACCACCACCACCACCACCACCACCACCACAACCACTACCACCACCACCACCACCACCACAATTACCACCACCACAACCACAACCACCACTAACACAAACGTCACCACCAACACTACTACCACCACCACCACCACCACCACCATCACCACCACTACCACCACCACCACAACCACAACCACCACCACCACCACCACCACCACCACCACCACCACCACCACCACCACCACCACCACCACCACCACCACCACCACCACCACCACCACCACCACCACCACCATCACCACCACCACCATCATCACCACTACCACCACCACCACCACAACCACCACCACCATCCCTGCCATTACTGAAGGAAATCTTTCATTAAACTCAACAAAATTACCTTTTCATTTCCATCGCAATGTCTTAGTCTTTACTATCATTATCTGTATGGGAAGCCAGCCAGTAAGTCTTATATTCTTCCCTCCCCTCCCATCCCCTCCTCTCCCTTCCTCCTCCCTCTCCCTCCACCCACTGCCCTCTTCCTCAAATGTCATACCCCACCCCCACGCCAAGGGCATCATTAAAATTACACTCCCACTATAATTAGCACTATCCTCACTATGTCACCATAATCACTTCAACATTTCAGCGTTATCACACTATTCCATTTTACCATCCCTTCCGCCGTCACCATATCTGTATCTCCTCTAACGCAAGTTCTCCAACGAAATTCCTTTACCTTTACCGTTTCTCCAACAAAAAATATTTCGCCACCATTTCCATCATCAGTATCTATCTCCTTCATATTCAGTATCTTCTTCCTCTCTCCTTCTTTTCCAGAATTTTTTTTTTATTATTCTTTCGTTTTCATTCCTCTTTCTCCTTTCTTACCTCAACTTCATCACACTCATTGTTGTCTCATTTTTTTTACTCTTTCTTCCTTCTCCACTTTGCCTTCCTAATTCATCATTTATCAATTTCTTTCATTTCTTTATCGGTTTCGTATCATTTCTACAACACCAATAACTGAATCCTTTCGCCATTTTGAAAATAGTATTTATTTGAATGATTTTGTTTTAGCGAAGTCACTATCCCACTTCCACAAAGTGGGAAGTGAGAAACCCCCTGGTAGGACAAAACCCTGTCAGATGCGATAAGGATTTTTATTTATTTTTTATTCATTTTTTCTATTTTTTAGGCCGATGTTTGGGTCACTTCCCCGCATGGCCAGGACTGTCAGGAACCAACGCAGGAAGCCCGTAGCGGGTCCCAGCTATCGAACTCACGACCACTTGCTCGCGAGTTCGACGCGATATCCACTGGGCTATCTAACCACCTATTTATGTATGTATGTATGTATGTATGTATGTATGTATGTATGTATGTATGTATGTATGTATGTATGTATGTATGTATGTATGTATGTATGTATGTATGTATGTATGTATGTATGTATGTATCTCTATCTATCTATCCATCCATCTATCCATCCAATTTTTCTATCTATCTATCTATCTATCTATCTATCTACCTATCTACCCATCTACCTACCTATCTATCTATCTGTTTATCTGTCTATGTATCTCCCACATCTCCACCCTGTACGTCTCCTTCCTCTTCTCCTCCACCATTTCCTTCTCATAAAACCAGACAACGTCATTACTTGAGAACATTTGCCGTAAAAGCGTCCTAGATTAAATATGCCCCCTCCCCAGCATGCCCTCCCCCCCTTCCCCTCCTCATGCCCGACGGATTTCAAGAACCATGCCTTCAATTCGAATGCCCTAATGCTTTCTTTCATGTGCAGTGTTTTTGCATCCTTTTGTTTATTTGCATATTTATTCATTCATGTTCTTGTTTTACTCGCTTGTCTCGTTGTTTGTATTTTTTTTTGTTATTGATCTATTTATTTGGTATTTTTAGAATTATTTGATTGTCATCTAATTATTTGTTAATTCATGTATTCTTTTATTTTTCCATTCATTATTTATCTATCTCTATCTAGGCATGTATTTATTGATTCACATTTATTTGCATATTTTCGTTTAATCACTCCCAAAATAATATTAATTTTTCGATTTATTCATCTAGTAGTTTGTTAGTTATATACCTATCTAGTTATTCTGGATCCTATATTCGTAATGGATCAAAAGTCCTTTGTTGGTCTATTGAGTCTGTGGCTTTCCTTCTGTGGTCCGTGTCTCTGTCTTGTCACTTATGACTCATCGTTTATGGTGAGGTCAATTGTCCCATTTAGATTATGCGCCTTCATGCTAAATGAATCGTATGCTTCAGTTACCATGCAAGTCAATTGTCCTTGTATTGTCATGCGCCTTCATGCCACAAGGGCTGCATGCCTCATAGTTACCGTGCGGGACATTTGTCCTCATGTCATGCGTTTTCAAGACACATGGGTCGCATGCCTCATAGTTACCATATAGGTCAATTGTCCTCATATTATCATGTGTCTTCATGTCTCATAGGTTGCATGCCTCATGGTTACCATGCAGGTCAGTTGTCCCCATAATGTCATGCGTCTTCATGCCACATGGGCAGCATGCCTCATAGTTACTATGAGGGTCAATTTTCCTCATATTATCGTGTGTCTTCATGCCACACGAGTTGCATGCCTTATACTATCCACGTGGATTTACTGTTCCAATGAGATCACCTTTTCATGCCACATAGATTGCATACCTCATAGCTACCATGCGGGTCAATTGTCCTCTTATTGTCATGCCTTATCATGCAACATAGGTTACATGCCCCACATTTACCATGCAGGCCAATTGTCCCCATGATAGCATGTATTTCCACGCCACAGTGGTTGCATGCATTACACAGTGTGGCCCAAAAGTCACTGAGGGGTTTTGATTTTCAATATCTGCCTCATTTTTACAAATACATGTATGAACTTTTAATACACTATAGAAACATTGCCTCAGGAACTGTATTGTCTCTTTTGGGGTATGAGTGTTAGCCCCATCTTATTGGAAGCACATATCGGGTCTAAGGTCAGTTAATGAAGAAACGGTCACAAATTCCAACCCCTCAGTGACTTTTGGGACACGCCTTACTTTCTATACCCGGCTGTGTGGATATCCAGTGAAAACTCCGCAATCAACATTCTCTTCATTCCAAAGCATCTGTGGCATTGTCCTCGTCTTAGTGGGAGGAAGGAAAGAGGGTTAGTGAGTTGTTCTTTATTTGGATGGGTCCGAGCTGGTTTTACACATGGCCCGAAGCCGTATATGTACACTGCGTGGGTAAGCTCCCGTGGTGCATAATTATCCTTAACTGCATTGGATTAGGCCAGCCTCGGGTCGTACAGGCGAGGCAGGTGTGCGTTAGATCGCGGACACGTGGTCAGTACAATGCGCGACCTCATGGAGTTCGTCACGTCGTATTTACATTGTGTGTCGTAATGTGTGTGATGAAAACAATTCCTCGGATAGCCATTTGTTCTTTGAGCCCCTCGGCTCCAGATGTAGTATGTAGAAAAACTCTTCAGGGTTGAAAATGATCTTACGCAATAGATCTACTTTTAATTTTTTTTCTTTAATAAACAAAGATAATAAATGTAATGTTTAATATATATACATATATATATATATATATATGTATATATACATATATATATGTATATATGTTATATATATATATATGTGTACACACACACACACACAAACACACACACACACACACACACACACACACACACACACACACACACACACACACACACACACACACACACACACACACACACATATATATATATATATATATATATATATATATATATATATATATGTATGTACAACACTGAATGGGTCCCAGGGATTAGAGACACATTTTTAACAACCACAATGCACTTTAATTCTAAGCCATCAAAGACCAGCATGCTGAAATTGAAATGTGGTACTGCCCAGGACTTGAACCCGGCATCCTCATGACAAGTGCGACAGTGACTTACCAACTAGGCTATCAAGAGGGATGTTGAAGGGTTTGGTAAGTCACTGTCGCACTTATCATGAGCATGCTGGGTTCGAGTCCTGGGCAGTACCACATTTCAATTTCAGCATGCTGGCCTTTGATGGCTTAGAATTAAAGTGCATTGTGGTTGTTAAAATGTGTATATATATATATATATATATATATATATATATAGATACATACTGTATATATATATACATTCTGTATATATATATGTATCTATATATACATATATAAAGTATATATATATATATATATATATATATGTATGTATATATATATATATATATAATACATATTCATACACATACATATATATATATATATATATATATATATATATGTGTGTATATATATATATATATATATATATATATATATATTTACAGATTTTCTTGTGATGCATTTTGCTTTTTGTTTACTTATTTATTTGATTATATGTGTTTATTTGTTTATATGTATGTTTGTTTGGTTGTTTTATTGTTTATTTTAGAGAGATTTGAGTAGCCCTAATTTAACAATGCCAGTAAAAAAGATATTTAAGAAATAGAATCCCTAAGTTCTAATTACCTGAAAACTTTATGAATACGACTGTAATGGTCCTAACACTACAAGCCCCTACGTCCTTGGAGTCGCAGAAAAATAAGATAAAATAAGATAAAATAAATAAATAAATAGAGAAATAAATAAACGAATAAATAGATAAATAAATAATAAATGAATAAATATAAGATAAAACAAGATAAGTAAATACATAAATAGAAATAGATAAATAGATAAGTAAAAATAAATAAACAAATAAATGAATAAATCAAAATCAAAATAGATAATAAGTGAAATAAAATCTGCACACTCTATGGACGCACTGGAGCATATAAAACCAATATCATATCTAGGCGGATACATTAATGTGTCTTGAAATTTTGTAAAATACCATTTTCATGTCCACCTTGGGCTTGGAGATTCCAAAACGATTCCCCGTGTTCATTAACACACAATAGACTTTATGACCTCTGGACGTCCATTTGTTTACGTGTTGGACTTAACTTACTTTTGTGTTACTCTTATTGTCATCTTTCTTGTCCTCGGGTCAGTGCCATATTATGATTCCACGGGCAAGACTATGGAGTGAAATGTGTGATGAACCTTTTTGTGAATTTAGAGCCTTCATTCTAGCTAAAAACAGGTCATTTTTTCAACTGAGGGGGGATAGGAGAGGGGAGAGGGGAGATGGGGAGGAGAGAAAGTAGGGGGAAGGGAGAGGGGGAGGGGGAAGGGATAAGGGAGAAGGGGAGAGGAGAGCGGGGAGGGGAAAAGAGAGAGGGAGGAGGGGAGGAGAGAGGGAGGAGGGGGAAGGGAGATTGGGAGGAGGAGGGGAGAGGGGGAGGGGGAGGGGGAGGGGAGAGGGAGGAGAGAGTGGGAGGCGTAAAGGGAGGGCTTGATTAATAAGATCACCGAAACAAAATAATGTTGAAAGCAAGAAAGAAAGAAAGAAAGAAAGAAAGAAAGAAAGAAAAGAAAGGAAATAGGAAATACCACACAGAGTACGAAGCTTACATTCATGGTTTCTCTAATGCTTGCCCTGACCTCACCTGACCTGGCCTGACCTGACCTGATCTATGACTTCCACATAGCTGATTTTACGTCCCCCGGTTGTTTATTTCATTGTTCAGGCGATTCCTTTAGAACTTTCATGATAAATTTCATAAATATCAGGCGTCGGATGGGATCATCTCCCCGCTACTCGTCTTCAAGCCCTTTTACATCCTCATCTCCATCTGAAGGTGCAGCCCCAAGGGGCTGGCACTCAATCCAAGATTTATCAACTTTGAGAATCCTCTACTTTTACAGGCTACTCTCGACCTCCTCCTCCTCCTCTTCCTCTTCCTCCTCCTTCTCTTCTTCCTCCTCCCCATCCTCCTCCTCCTCCTTCTCCTCCTCTTCCACCTCCTTCTCTTCTTCCTCCTCCTCCTCCTCTTCCTCCTCCTTCTCCTCCTCTTCTTCACCTTCCTCCTCCTCCTCCTCCCACCAACGAAGGAGGATCTCGAAATACTCGAAGACCGTTGCCGACCACCGTGGGACTTCGGGTTTACGGCTAGCAAAACTCGAGACAATTATTGTTACTATTATTGTTGATTTTAGTTATTGGATGGATGCCATGCAGAATGTCTGAAAAAGGGAGGTACAGTGATGGTGGACTGGCTGCTGAGGTTATTTAATGTTTGCTGGAGAGAGGATAGAGTGCCGGAGGACTGGAGGAGTGCCTGTATAGTTCCTCTTTACAAGGGAAAAGGGGACAAGTGTGAATGTAGTAGTTTCAGAGGGATTAGCTTGTTAAGTGTAGTTGGGAAGGCTTATGGGAGGATCTTGATTGAGAGGATTAGGAGAGAAACAGAGCGAGTAATTGGTGAGGAACAGTGTGGATTTAGGACAGGTAGAGGTTGTGTAGATCAGATCTTTGTGGTAAGACAGATATGTGAGAAAGCTATAGGAAAGGGGAAGGATGTTTTTTGGTCTTTTATGGATCTGGAAAAGGCTTACGATAGGGTAGACAGAAAGGCACTGTGGGAGATTTTGCAGATATACGGGATAGGAGGAAAGCTTCTGGGAGGTGTCAAGAGTTTTTATGAGAGTAGTAGAGCTTGTGTTAGGATTAGAAATGGAGAGAGTGAGTGGTTTGAGGTAAAGGTGGGACTTCGTCAAGGATGCGTTATGTCGCCCTGGCTGTTCAACTTATACATGGATGGGGTAGTGCGAGAGGTAAATGCAAGGGTAGTGGGCAAGGGATTGGAGATGGTTAAAGAAAATGGAGAAAAGTGGGAGGTGAACCAGCTGTTGTTTGCGGACGACACTGCACTTGTGGCAGGATCGGAGGAGGGATTGAGGAAGTTGGTGGCAGAGTTTGGGAGAGTATGTGATAGAAGAAAGCTAAAGATAAATGTGGGTAAAAGTAAGGTGATGAGATGTACAAGGGGTGAAAGTGGCAGTAGACTGGAAGTGAGCATTAAGGGAGAGCGACTGGAGGAAGTGGATAGGTTTAGATACTTGGGTGCAAATGTGGCAGGAAAAGGTGGAGTGAAGGTGGAGGTAGAATGTAGATTGAGAGAAGCGAGTAAATGCCTTGGTGGATTAAAGAGTGTAATGAGGAATAGGCATTTGGGAATGGATGCTAAGAGGAGACTATATGAAGGAGTGATTGTGCCAACAGCACTGTATGGGGCAGAAACATGGAACATAAGAGAAGAAGAGAGAAGGAGTTTGAATGTGTTTGAGATGAGGTGTCTGAGAAGTATGATGGGGGTTACTAGGCTAGATAGAGTGAGAAATGAGGAGGTGAGGAGGAGAACAGGGGTGGAAAGGGAGTTGGGAGATAGGGTTGATGAAAGAGTATTAGGATGGTTTAGACACATGTAAAGAATGAGTGAAGAAAGACTAGTAAAAGAGGTATGGAAGGCAGATGTGGAGGGAGTGAACATGAGGGGACGTCCTAGGATGAGGTGGATGGATGGGGTGAAGGGGGCTTTGGGGAAGAGGGGAATGTCTGTTGAGGAAGGACGGGAGAGGACAGAAGACAGGGGTGAATGGAGAATGGTTGTATATGTAGGATGTTGTGATGCATGAGGTGGAATGGGCGGGGGGATGGGGGGTGAGGTAGTATGTGTGAGCAAAATTTGACGCAGCCCGAAGGGATTTCTCCCCGTCTTCTCCTTTTATGCAATGGGGGGACGGAGAGGGGGTGTCGCCGATTTAATGAAGCGGCCTTGGTGTGGATGTGCTGTGTCTTGTGACACTGCTTCTGACCCAGGGCAGTGGACAAGGTGCAAGGATGACCCGTCATCCAGGAGGTGCTAAGATAAGAGGGAGGGTGGAGGGGTGTGGAGTGTATTCAGGGATGGAATGGGTGGGAATGATTTTATGCCTTTTCCTTTTTGGCTACCTCCCTTGTAAGGGGGAAAAAGCCTTGGTATATGTATGTATGTACGTAGTTATTGTTGTCACTGTTGTTATTGTTACTTGTTATTGTTATTGTTATAATTAAATTTTTTATTGTTTTTCCTATTGTCATTGTTATAATTTCTATTGTTAACGTTATTGTCAATTATTGCTACCATAATTGTTGTTATTGTTATTGTTATTGTCAATTGTTGTTGTTATTATCCTCATTATTTTACTTCTCTTTCTCATGTTCCTTATTTTTTACTACTCTACGTACTTTCTACAGTAATTCAATTTTTGTCATAATCATTATCATTAGGCTTGTTACTGACAACATCAATATAATTACTATGATTATATCATTCGTATGACATATATTCATATTCTTATATCTCTGATCCCTT
>NC_134805.1:37637364-37662364 GCF_046742065.1 Oratosquilla oratoria | reverse complement strand
GCTGCGCTTCGGGTCGTTACTCCGACTCTCGTGGGCGGGGAGTTGTGTGTGTGTGTGTGTGTGTGTGTGTAAGGTCATAGCATTACCCATAGATCGGACCTACGAGCTCTGAGCTCTCTTCCGGGAGGGAAATAGCTGTCGATCACGAGTCCAACACGTGATCCAAAGACCAAAGTGAATATACGCACACACACACACACACACACACACACACACACACACACACACACACACACACACACACACACACACACACACACACACACACACACACACACACATATATATATATATATACAGTATATATATGCACATATATATGTATATATATAATATATATATATATATACATGTGTATATACATGTATTCATGCATATATATGGACATATATATGTATACATACCGTCTGGAGTATTGGTTGCTTGTTATTGTGGCAAAGTAGCATGCAGTCGATACTTTAGGGTCTATATGGGGCGCCCCTACGGACCAGAGCCACACATCATTTTGTCTATGATAGAAGAAATTCTGTTCATAGAGAAATGATGACACTTTTATACTACGACTGTCCCTCCGTTATGCTGTCCCCCAACCCCTTGTTGCTGTCCTGTACCATTTCTCTGAGTATTCTTTTTCTGATTGGGGGAATTCCCTGTGGTGGGGGAAAAGAATACTGCCACCAAGTTTTCCCACTTGGATCGTAAGAGGCGAGAAGAAAGGGACGGGGAGAGGGACTAGGCATCCTTCTCCCTGTAGCCCCAAGGGGCAAATTCCTAAAAATCAAAGGAAAGGCATAAGGGGTGCTGGAGGGCCTCGGGCCAGCACCCTAAGGTTTGGGTCTTTTAATGTGCGTGGATGTGGTACAGATGAGAGTAAAAGGGAAGAGATAGGTAGTATGTGTGTGAGAAGAAAGTTGGATGTGTTGGCTTTGAGTGAAACTAAGTTGAAAGGGAAGGGTGAGTGTAAGTTTGGGAGTGTAAGTGGGAGGTTATCAGGAGTGAAGAGAGGGCGAGGGAGGGAAGGGGTGGCTATTCTAGTAAGTGAGGAGATAGGTAAAGGGGTAGTGGAGTGGAAGGAGGTTTCATCAAGGATAATGTGGATGAAGGTGAAACTGGGAAAGGAGATGTGGGTCTTTGTAAGTACATATGGGCCGGGCAGTGAGAAGAACATGGAAGAAAGGGAGGCCTTTTGGATAGATTTAAATGAGTGCATAGAGGGTTTAGGAAGAAATGTCAATGTAATAGTACTGGGAGACCTTAATGCTAGGGTGGGAAATGGTCCAATCGATGGAGTGGTTGGGAAGTGTGGAGTTCCAGGAAAGAATCGTAGTGGAGAGTTGATGGTGGAAATGTGTCTAGAAAGAGAGTTGATGATAGCAAATACAGTGTTTCGGAAGAAAGTCAAGCATAAGTACACATGGGAGAGGGTGGTGGAGGGAAGGGTGGTAGATAGAGCGCTAATGGATTATGTAGTGGTAAATAGGATTATGATAGAAAGAGTTAAGGATGTACATGTGCTAAGGGGAGAGGGTGGGGGAATATCAGATCATTTTTTGGTGGAAGGTAAGCTGAGAGTGGAGGATAGATGGAGAAAGAGGAAAGGGACAAAAGGTAGGGAGGTTCTTAGAGTGAACTCCTTGAATGAAAAGGAAAAGGAGAAGGAGTACGAAAAGAAGCTGAAGGAGGAGTGGGAGGGAGTAAAGGATAGAGCAGAGATGGGTGTGGAGGAGGAATGGGGATGGTTCAAGGAGGGAGTCTTAAAGTGTGCAAGGATGGTGTGTGGAACAAGAAGGACAGGGGGAAATAGAAGAAAGGGTAGTGAATGGTGGGATGAGGAAACAAAGAAGGCTGTAGAAGAGAAGAAGCGAGCATTCACAGATTGGTTACAAAAGAGGACAGGGGAGTCATATGAGACGTACAAAGAAAAGAAAAGAGAAGTAAAGCAAAAGGTAAAGGAGGCAAAGAGGAGAGCAGATGTGAAATGGGGTAGGAGTATGACAGAAAATTTTGAAAGTAATAAAAAGATGTTTTGGAAAGAAATTAAGAGAGGAAGAGGAGGCGAATCAAGTAGGGAAGAAAAGGTAAAAGGTACAGATGGAGAGTTGATAATGGAAGAGATGGCAGTGAGGGGAAGATGGGCAGAATATTTTAGGGAGTTGCTTAATGTGAAGGAGGATAGGGAAGGAAAGATAGCTGCAGTGGGAAATGCGAAGAAAATGAGAGTGATGAGTGAGGAGAATGGAGGAGAAATAAGGAAGGATGAGGTGAAGGCAGCTGTAAAGATGATGAAAGCAGGTAAGGCACCTGGTCTGGATGGATGTCATGCAGAATGTCTGAAAAAGGGAGGTGCAGTGATGGTGGACTGGTTGGTGAGGTTATTTAATGTTTGCTGGAGAGAGGGTAGAGTACCGGAGGACTGGAGTAGTGCCTGTATAGTTCCTCTTTACAAGGGAAAAGGGGACAAGTGTGAATGTAGTAATTTCAGAGGGATTAGCCTGTTGAGTGTAGTAGGGAAGGCTTATGGGAGGATCTTAATTGAGAGGATTAGGAGAGAAACAGAGGGAGTAATTGGTGAGGAACAGTGTGGATTTAGGACGGGTAGAGGTTGTGTAGATCAGATCTTTGTGGTAAGACAGATATGTGAGAAAGCTACAGAAAAGGGGAAGGATGTTTTTTGGGCTTTCATGGATCTGGAAAAGGCTTATGATAGGGTAGACAGAAAGGCACTGTGGGAGGTTATGCAGATTTATGGGATAGGAGGAAAGCTTTTGGGAGCTGTCAAGAGTTTTTATGAGAGTAGTAGAGCATGTGTTAGGATTAGAAATGGAGAGAGTGAGTGGTGTGAAGTAAAGGTGGGACTTCGTCAAGGATGCGTTATGTCGCCCTGGCTGTTCAACTTATACATGGATGGGGTGGTGCGAGAGGTGAATGCTAGGGTAGTGAGTCAGGGATTGGAGATGGTTAAAGAAAATGGAGAAAAGTGGGAGGTGAGCCAGCTGTTGTTTGCGGACGACACTGCGCTTGTGGCAGGGTCAGAGGAGGGATTGAGGAAGCTGGTGGCAGAGTTTGGGAGAGTATGTGATAGAAGAAAGCTAAAGATAAATGTGGGTAAAAGTAAGGTGATGAGATGTACAAGGGGTGAAAGTGGCAGTAGACTGGAAGTAAACATTAAGGGAGAGCGACTGGAGGAAGTGGATAGTTTTAGATACTTGGGTGCAAGTGTAGCAGGAAAAGGTGGAGTGAAGGTGGAGGTAGAATGTAGATTGAGAGAAGCGAGTAAATGCCTTGGTGGTTTAAAGAGTGTAATGAGGAATAGACATTTGGGAATGGATGCGAAGAGGAGACTGTATGAAGGAGTGATTGTGCCAACAGCACTGTATGGGGCAGAAACGTGGAACATAAGAGAAGAAGAGAGAAGGAGTTTGAATGTGTTTGAGATGAGGTGTCTGAGAAGTATGGTGGGGGTTACTAGGCTAGATAGAGTGAGAAATGAGGAGGTGAGGAGGAGAACAGGGGTGAAAAAGGATTTGGGAGATAGGGTTGATGAAAGAATATTAGGATGGTTTGGACACATGGAAAGAATGAGTGAAGAAAGACTAGTAAAAGAGGTATGGAAGGCAGATGTGGAGGGAGTGAACATGAGGGGACGTCCTAGGATGAGGTGGATGGATGGGGTGAAGGGGGCTTTGGGGAAGAGGGGAATGTCTGTTGAGGAAGGAAGGGAGAGGACGGAAGACAGAGGTGAGTGGAGAATGGTTGTATATAGATGATGTTGTGACTGCATGAGGAGGAATGGGCGGGGAAGTGGGGGGTGGGGTAGTATGTGTGAGTAAATTTTGACGCAGCCCGAAGGGATTTCTCCCCGTCCTCGCCTTATATGCAAAGGGGGACGGAGAGGGGGGGTCGCCGATTAAATGAAGCGGCCTCGCTGTGGATGTACTGTGTCTTGCGACACTGCTTCTGACCCAGGGCGGTGGGCAGGGTGCAGGGATGACCCGTCATCCAGGAGGTGCTCAGATGAGAGGAAGGGTGGGAGGGGTGTGGAGTGTATTTAGGGATGAAATGGGTGGGAGTGTTTTTATGCCTTTCCGTTTTTGGCTACCTCCCTTGGAAGGGGGAAAAAGCCTTGGTATATGTATTTATGTATATATATATATATATATATATATATGTATATATATATGTATATATATATATATATATATATATATATATATATATATATATATATATATATATATATATATACCACTACGATCAATAAGTAATGAGAAAATGTCAGGAGAGACACTATTTATTTTCATAATCTTACAAAACTTTGTCTCCTTCAAAATAATTGCCTCTCGCATCTACACACTTCTGCATGCGTCTCTCCCAATCATGAAAGACCTCCTCAAAGTCCTTTTTCAGTAGTCCCTTCAGGTAACTTTCCGATGCCTCTTTAAGCTACTATGTTGACTGGAGTCTGGTTCCCCTAAGGCTGTCTTTCATGTGTGGGAACACGAAGAAGTCGCAAGGAGCTAGGTCAGGGCTGTAGGGTGGGTGTTGTACCACTTTCATTCCCTTGTCGGCCATCCAGGTGGTCACCAGCGTTGACTTGTGGCATGGGGCATTATCCTGGTGGAACCACCACTGACCACTCCTCCACTGCTGAGGCCTCTTCTTCCTCATCTTCTCCCTGAACCTTTTCAGAATAGTAAGGTAATATTCCTTATTGACGGTTTGACCCTGAGGAACCCATTCAACGTGAATGAGCCCCTGGGAGTGAAAGAAAGGAATGACTATTGCCTTCTCTTGCAACCTGCTCATCTTTGCCTTTTTGGGTATGGGAGAGGTCGCGTGCTTCCACTGAGCACTCTGACGTTTGCTCTCAGGGTCGTAGGTGAACACCCAACTTTCGTTCCAAGTCACTACCTTATTCAGGAAACCTGAATCAGCCTCTATCATTTCGAGAATGTCAGTGCAACATTCCACACGAAACTACCTCTGGTCGTCGGAGAGGATCTTTGGCACGAACTTAGCACAGACGTTTGGATCTTCAGATATTCGGTCAGAACTGTCTCTATTGTGCCAATACTAATACCAACAGCTTCAGATATCATCCTCACAGATATTCGACGGTCTTGCATCACTAACCTTTGCACTTCCTCAATGTTTTTCTCCTTGCGTGCACTTTTCGGTGCTCCAGATCTGGGTTCATCCTCATCCTGTTCATTTCCCTCAGAAAATCTGTTAAACCACCGATAGAAACTTGCTTGGCTTATCTGTTCATCCCCATAGGCCTCCTTTAACATTCCATAACCTTCTTGTTTGGTTTTCTTAAGTTTAACACAAAATTTGATGGCGTAACGTTGCTCCATGTTTCCCTGCATCTTGACAAGTGTTCACAGATCGGCAAACCGAATCAGACTGATTCCACTACGTTCACCGCTGCACTCAGGCCTACAAATATTTAAAGTTGCCAGTTAGTCATTTCATAGAATATATGTATATGTACTTCACCATGAAGTAGTATTTTGATCAAATCATATTTAATGTCTCGCCTGACATTTTCTCATTACTTAATGCACAGAGGAGTATATATATAAATGTATATATATATATATATATATATATATATATATATATATATATATATATATACATATATATGTATATATATATATATATATATATATATATATATATATATATATATATATATGTATATGCTTTATTTCTAAGCGTAACCTAAACGCATCTTTTAGTGACTCTAGCTCTAGTTTGATACAATTGTACATCAGATAATACATACGACATTGTACACGTACATATACATATACAGATGTACTATAGATATACATACTTGTACATACGGTTACATACACTTACACATACACATATACATATACACCTCTTTCTTTATTATCTTCTTTACTGTCTACCCTCCTCCTCCCCTTCCTTCCACTCCCTTCTTCTGCTGCTCCTCATCTCCTCTCCATTTCTCTTCCTCTCTTTCCTTAACCTCCTCTCCTCTTCCTCCCTTTTACTCCCCTCTCTTCCCCTAATTCGTCAACCCCTCCCTCTCCTCTCTTTTCCTTCCTCTCTTCCTCTTTAATCCCGTCTCCTTTCCTTTCTCTCTATTCCCTTCTCTCCCTTCCTTCTATTTCATCTCTTTTCCCTCCCTCTTCCTCCTCCTCTCCTTCTCTCTCTTCTTCTCTTCTTCCCTATCCACATCTTTATTCTTCTCTCCTTCTTTCTCCCTCTCATTCCCTACTTTGTTACCTTTCTTTCCTTTCCTTCCGTTTCCTTTCCTCTTCCTTATCTCTCTCCTCTCTTCATTTCTCTATCCTTCCGTATCTTCTCTTACCTTTTTCTTTTAATTCTCTTCTATTCTCTTTCTCATCCTTCATTTCATCTTCCTTTCTTTCCTCTTGCCTTTTGGACAGATCCATCTACCAGACACATTTCCTCCTCCTCCCCTCCTCCTCCTCCTCCTCCTCCTCCTCCTCCTCCTCTACTTCCTCCTCTCCCTCCTCCTCCTACTTCTCCTCCTCTCCCTCCTCCTCCTCCACAAACCCTTCCTCCTCCTCTTCCACCTCTACCTCCTCCTCCTCCTCTGGCTCCTCCTCCCCTTACACTCTCTCACCCTCGTTCCCCTCTTCTCTTCTTCTTCTTCTTCTTCTTCCCTCTCTTCGCTCTCTCCCTTCACCTTTTTCTCCTCCTTCTCTTCCTTTTCATCCTCACACTCCTCCTACTCCCCTCCTCCGCATTTTTCCTTCCCATCCTCTTCTTCCTGTCTTCCTCTCTCCCTCTCCCCTCCCTTTCCTCTTCTTCTCCACCATTCCCTGTCTTCCTCCTCCTCTTCTCCTCCCACTTCCTCCTCCCTCTTCTCTCCCTTATTCCCCTGTTCTTCTACAGTGTCTGTTCTCTCATTTCCCTTCCTCCTCATCCTCTTCCTCCTATTCCTCCTCTTCCTCTTCTATCCCTCCTTCTCTCCCTCTTCTCTCCCTCCTCCTCTTCCTCCTCCTCTCCCTCTTCGCTCTCTCCTGCTCATCTCCTTCCTCTTCTCTCTCTTTGCCCCTCTTCCTTCTCCTCCTCCTCCTCCTCCTTCTCCTCTTCCTCCTTTTCTTCTCCTATTCCTCCTTTTCTTCTCTCATTCCCCCTCCCCTTCCACACCCTCTTCCTCCTCCTCTTCTCTTTTCACCTACCCCTCCTCGCCTACCTCCTTCTCCTCCTCTCCTTTCTCCTCTTCCTCCTCGCTCCCTCCTCCTCCTCCTCCTCTCTTTCATCCTCCCTTTCCTACTCCCTCCCCTCCCCTCCCCCTCCCCCTCCCCCCCTCCTCCTCCTCCTGGTCCTCTTCCCGTGTCTGTTCTACCTTTTGCATAAAAGTAATTTCCAACTTGTTCGTTTCTAATGTTTATTAAAGACAAAAGTTCACAACGCCATTCGGACACCTGCCGTCACCTCTTTCCAAAATATTTCT
Organism: Oratosquilla oratoria; assembly: GCF_046742065.1. Lineage (NCBI taxonomy): Eukaryota > Metazoa > Arthropoda > Malacostraca > Stomatopoda > Squillidae > Oratosquilla > Oratosquilla oratoria. The sequence goes on along the minus strand of NC_134805.1, from coordinate 37,654,902 downwards.
TGTTTACGTCGTGGGACGTGCGAGTATGTGTGTGTGTGTGTGTGTGTGTGTGTGTGTGTGTGTGTGTGTGTGTGTGTGTGTGTGTGTGTGTGTGTGTGTGTGTGTGTGTGTGTGTGTGTGTGTGTGTGTGTGTGTGTGTGTGTGTGTGTGTGTGTGTGTGTGTGTGTGTGTGTGTGTGTGTGTGTGTGTGTGTGTGTGTGTGTGTGTGTGTGTGTGTGTGTGTGTGCGTGTGTGTGTGTGTGTGTGTGTGCGTATGTGCTGTGCCTGTAACCTTTGTGACGAGTTGTGCTTTTCATGTGCGCATGCGTGTTCATGCCTTTGTGTACATATATATGTGTGTGTGTACGTATGCTTGTACATATGTACTCGTACGTGTGTGTTCGTGTACGTGTGTGTGAGTATGTATGTGTGTGTGTATATGTGTATGTGTGTGCGTGTTTGTGTGTGTATGAGCATGCGTGTGTGGTCGTGTGTGTGTGTGTGTCTGTGTGTGTGTGTGTGTGTGTGTGAGAGAGAGAGAGAGAGAGAGAGAGACGGAGGGAGAGATCATATGTATGTCTATCACACGTCCGTGTGATAGACACGGTGTTACAGGTTGATAGATTTGTGATTTTGTGTTAAGAGCTTGTATAGTGTTAAGGCTAGTGATGATCATGTGATAGCATTTTGATACGCCTAAGGTGTTATCAAGGAATAATTCTTGTGTTAGCGAGACCTTCCCTACCGGTTGGTTCTCTTCCATTTACTCTGACTGCCGCCAGGCGATTTTATTCATCTACGTGGGACTGAATATAGATACAATGGAGAACTTCCAGACACCCCTATGGCCCATAGTCCCACAGCAGGATTTTGCAAAAGGAGATATATCATTAAAAAAAAAAAAAAAAAAAAAAAAAACGCTCACCTGATTTTCAGTTCAACGGTTCCTCCCCATTTTTTCTTTAGAATCTCTTTTTTATTTTGATTTTAATTTTTATTTTCTTCCACTAACTCATTTTTTTAAAGAAATCTAGTGCCACCAGTATCCATGTTCTTAGGTCTAACCCTTTCTCTCTCTTCTCATATATATATACATACACACACACACACACACACACACACACACACACACACACACACACACACACACACACACACACACACACACACACACACACACACACACACACACACACACACACACACACACACACACACACACACACACACACACACACACACACACACACACACACACAGGGGTGGAAAGGGATTTGGGAGATAGGGTTAATGAAAGAGTATTAGGATGGTTTGGACATATGGAAAGAATGAGTGAAGAAGAATTAGTAAAAAGAGGTGTGGAAGGCAGAGGTGGAAAGAGTGAATATGAGGGGGCGTCCTAGGATGAGATGGATGGATGGGGTAAAAGGGTTATTACAAAAGAGAGGAATGTCAGTTGAGGAAGGACGGAAGAGGACAGAAGATAGGGGTGAATAGAGAAGGGTTGTGTATGGATGACGCTCTGATGCATGAGGGGGAGTGGGTGGCGGATGAAGGGTGAGGAAGTATGTATGAGAAATAGATTGACGCAGTCCGAAGGGATTTCTCCCCGTCTTCTACTTTTCTGCATGAGGGGACGGAGAGGGGGGGGTCTCCGAATTAATGAAGCGGCCTTGCTGTGTATGTGCTGTGTCTTGCGACACTGCTTCCGACCCAGGGCAGTGGACAAGATGCAGGGATGACCCGTCATCCAGGAGGTGTCAAGATGAGAGGGAGGGAGGAGGGTGGAGGGGAGTGGAATGTGTGGGATGGAATGGGTGGGAGTGGTTTCTATGCCTTTTTCTTTCTGGCTACCCCCCGTGTAAGGGGGAAAAGCCTTTGGTATATGTATATATATATATATATATATATATATATATATATATAATGTATATAAATATATATATGTATATAATGTATATATATACATATATATGTATATATATACATATATAATGTATATATATATACATATATATGTACATGTATATATATATATATACATATATACATATATAAATATATATATATATATATATATATATATATAGTATATATATATATTATATATATATATATTATATATATATATATATATGTGTGTGTGTGTGTGTGTGTGTGTGTGTGTGTGTGTGTGTGTGTGTGTGTGTATTCACCTTGGTCTTTTGGATCACGTGTTGGACTTGTGATCGACAGCTATTTCCCTCCCGGAAGAGAGCTCAGAGCTCGTATGACCGATCTATGGGTAATGCTATGACCTTACACACACACACACACACACACCCAACTCCCCGACCACGAGAGTCAGAGTAACGACTCGAAGTGGAGCGATACCGAAATAATTTTGGCCCTGGGCAGGATTCGAACCAAGTACTACGAGCACCACCATGGTGGTAGTCCAGCACTCTACCAACCGCGCCACCGAGTCGTGTGTGTATTCACTTGTATTCAATCACTTGGTCTTTGGATCACGTGTTGGACTCGTGATCGACAGCTATTTCCCTCCTGGAAGAGAGCTCAGAGCTCGTAGGTCCGATCTATGGGTAATGCTATGACCTTGCACACACACACACACCCAACTCCCCGACCACGAGAGTCAGAGTAACGACCCGAGGCACAGCGATACCGAAATAATTTCGGCCCTGGGCAGGATTCGAACCAAGTACTACGAGCACCACCATGCTGGTAGTCCAGCACTCTACCAACCGCGCCACCGAGTCGTGTGTGTGTGTGTGTGTGTGTGTGTGTGTGTGTGTGTGTGTGTGTGTGTGTGTGTGTGTGTGTGTGTGTGTGCAGCGTGAAGTCAGTGGTGGCATTTGTCTGATTTTATGAGTTTTCGAATTTGTTGCCATGTGACAAGTTTCGCTCTTTTTATTCCAAAGTCGTGGATATCGGATTCCGGCAGTGTCCGGCGCTGTGCCGAGTGCAGTGAGGCCAAGAAGAAGAAAAAACAGTTTTATACTTTCCGAAGAGGCTTTCCTGTCTTGGGGAAAATTGAGGGACAAAGTCCGGTGGTGCTGGATTGGAGATGATTCTCTCTATTGGAAACTTCCATTTCTAGTTTTCGAAATCGATTACATTTCGGAACACGGTCTTTCGAATTTCGGAAATTATTTCTTTTTCAATTTACGTTATGAATTTGGTATTTCGATAGTCAAGCTGAAGTAGTACATAGAATTAATATTCAAATGAATTCAGTGTCTTAAACATGGCACACTAATAGTAAGGTAAAAATAGTATGTCTGATGGATGGTATATTAATAGTTAAACAAAAAGACGAAATATGTTTTGCATTACTGGATATATCATCAATCTTATTCTGACTGCCGGCAGGCGATTTTATTGTGCAAAAAGAAATCCCCATGCTGGAAATTTTGTCTCTATGTAACTTGCTGGCGTCAAGTGATTTTATTCAGATGTGGGAAAACCTTAGTGATTTTATTCTGGTCAATAATTTCGGTGGCTTTGGGCATTTCGTTCGAACTACTGCTTAGGAAGACCTACGGGTCGTAATAAGAAGAGGGGGCGAGATTGAAGTGAAAAAAAAAAAAAAAAAAAAAAAAAAAATCTACCTGTATCAAAGAAAACGATTTGTGATAAGCGAATCACCGAAAATGGGAATCGAATGTAACTCCAGATCAGGTAGTAGGGAGAAACGTGGAGAGAGGGTGGGAGAGGAGAGAGGAGGGAAGAAGAGAGAAGGCGAGGAGAGGAAGAAGGGAGAAGTGGATTATATTTGGAAAAATAAAAAGAAGAAAGGGAGGTTTGGGGAATGGTAGGAGGGAGGAAGAAGTTGGAGAAAGGAGTGATTTGGGAGAAAAATAAAGAAAGCATGAGAAAATGGATAGAGATTAGAGAGAAGGGTTGAAGGAAACTAGATGCAAGAAAAAGTGGAGCGAGGAAAGAAGAGGAGGGAGAAAGAACGTGATAGGAGGAGGAAGAGGAGGGAAAAAGAACGTGATAGAAGGAGAGAGAAAGGAGAACGTGATAAATGAGGAGGCAAGAATGAGAAAGGAAAGTAGATGAGGTTAAAAAAAAAAACGACAGGAAGGAAGACGACCTGGATTAAGGCGACTGCATCCGAGGTGAAATGATGAGGAGGAAGAAGAGCAAGAGGAGGAGGAAGAGGAGGAGGAGGAACCGCATCCGATGTTCAGATTTGCGGCGAGACGGTGGGACACTTCCTCCGCAACCTGTAAACTTTGTCCATTTGCGTCAGAGTCGCGGTGGGTAAGAAGTAATGCTGCCTTGCCACGCCGCGCCGCATCACTTGTCAACAAAGTAATGCTGCTCATTCGCCGCGCCGCTTGTCAACAAAGTAATGCTGCTCAAACGCCGCGCCGCCCCATTGTGGCTAAAGGACGAGGTTTTATGCAGTCAAGAGAACGTTGCTGTGGATACAAACGCAGACAGGGTGACAGAAGTAGACGTACACGTTGAATCATGTTGACATGCAGGTAAGCGGGCACAGTAATGCCTGTGTACACACACGCACAAGCGCACACACTCACACACGCATACGCACACGCATGGGGCAAGCAAGGTCCATATAGTATATGGACCTTGGGGACAAGTACATAAACCTTTCATATGAATGAATTCATTCTTTCATAAGTCGTTGAAGAGAGAAATATGTACCTCACCATCCCACTCCCACGAGCAAGCCGCCTGTTTTTTTTTTTTTTTTTTTTTTTTTTTTTTTTTTTTTTTTTTTAAAGCCGATGTCTGGGTTGCTTCCCCGCCTGACTAGGGTTGTCGGGAACCAACGCAAGAAGCACGTACAGGGTCCCGGGAATCGAACTCACGACCATCTGCTTGTGAGTTCGACACGGTATCCACTGTAGAACAAATTTATAATGTATATCTATTATCTCATTTATATATATTCTTATTTATCTTTATTTTATCCATATTAAGTTTTCCTATGGCCATTTCCCTTATAAGAGTGAAAAAAAAACTTCGTTATACAAACAGACATTTTTCGTATTCTCTCCTTGCATCATGATATTTAGACCAACTACAGTCTGACTCATTCCTTTACGTAATTACTTGTCGGGGCAGTTTTGTGGGACTCCCCCCCTCCCCTCCCCCTACCACCACCCTCACACCCCCTCACCCCCACCCCCACCATCAAGACTCACAAATTTATCTTTCTTGTAAATGTTTTCCCACGCACAGTCTAGTAGCTGCAGGAGCATATTATGGGGGTGAGGGGAGGAGGGAGAGGAGGGGGCGGGGAAAAAGGAGGAGGAGGAGAAGGAAGAAGAGGATGAGGAGCAGGGGTAACAGGAAGAAAAAGAGGATGAGGATGAGGAGGAGGAGGAGGAGGAGGAGGAGGAGGAGGAGAAGGAAGAGTTAGAAGAGGAGGAGGGAGTAGAGTTAGAAGAGGAGGAGGAAGTAGATGAGGAAGAAGAGGGGAAGAAGGAAGAGGGGTGGGGAGACAAAGAAGACAAGGACAAAGAAAAAGAAAAGGAAGAGGAGGTGGAGGAGATGGAGGAGGAGGAGGAGGAAGTGGAGGAAGACGAAAAAGAAGAAAAAGAAAAGGTGGAGAAAGAGGAGGAGAAGGAGGAGGAGGAGGAAGAGGAGAAGAAGGAGGAGGGGAGGAGGAAGAGGAGAAGAAGGAGGAGGGGAGGAGGAGGAGAAAGAGGAGGGAGAGGGAGGAGGAGTAGGGGAGGAGGAATAGGGGAGGGGGAAGAAGACGAAGAAAATTATAATGACAAAGAAGAAAAAGAAAAAGGGAAGAAAAGGAGGAGGAGGAGGAGGAGAAAGAGGAGGAGAAAGAGGAAGAGAGGGAGGAGAAAGAGAAGAAAGAGGAGGAGGAGGAGGAGGAGGAGGAGGAGGAGGAGGAGGAGGAGGAGGAGGAGGAAAGGAGGTGTTAGCTCTTGCAAAGAGAGCGAGAAAAGTGCCGGATCACGTTAGTGTATTCCCGTGCTAGCACTAATCAGGCATATGTTCTTATGAACTGCTGTCTTTTCCACCAAGTATTGTTGACCTGTTTCCTCTCTCTTTCTCTCTCTTTCTCTCTCTCTCAAAAAAAATGGAAGGCTTAGAAGTCGTCTTCATAATTTGAAGACAAAAAGGAATTTACTTACTAGTTTATATGTGTGTTTGTGTGTTTGCGCATCTAGTTTTCATTATACATTTTTATTTGGCATCCAACTCTAAAAGGAGTGGTATGTCACACTGCAGAATACATTGTAATAAGACCCTGAATTGATGATGACATTTTGTTTAACTAAATACAGTCATTATTTATTTATTTTAATCTCAAGGAAGAGTCGCTTTCAAGTTTCAAATGTTCTTTATATTTTTCAAATAGAAATGGTGTCCTTTTTCATTTTTAGAAATAGAGGAAATGTCGTTTTTGTACTTGTCCTTGTATTCTAGCTGAGGGTTAATTCCTTTGGTTTGTTCTTCGGCATTTGTCCAAAGAAGTCCCTTCCCCCCAAAAAAGTATATATTTAATGATAATGAAATAAAATAGAATAAAATAAAGTAAAATAAAATAGAATAAAGTAGAATAAAATGAAATGAAATAAATAGATAAAAAAAAATAGATATGCTTAAATAAAACAAGATGATATAGGATAGACAATCAAGTGAGTAAATAAAAGGAAAAAAAATCCCACCCTTTACCACGGAATGATAGCAGCGCTGCTTATGGGCGGCGAAAAAAAAAAAAAAAAAAAAAAAAAAAAAGTAAAATAAAGTAAAATAACACTGCCTCATACACCTGCACAAGAGGAACGCACACTTGCCAATATCTCAAACCAGTCTGGTCATGGATGTGTAATGTCGATGCTGGCTCCAAGGTCATTAACCCCAATTTATCTCTTACTGGAAGACAAGAGGTTGCTCGACCCTTGGACGCCGACGCCTGACTGTAGTCTGGGTTTATCGTGTACCTCGTCGTGTTTTGATTGTTTGTTTTTTTCTATTCTCGTTTCCTATCATTTCTCTATGTTCATCTCCATCCACTGCCTACTATCACAGATTAGGTGTTATACATATACTGACATCGTTCTGATACAACACGGGCTAGATTCAGTCTACCCCATTCCACGCTAGAAGTCTTGAGTGGAAGGCGCGAAGAGGGAATGGGGGGAGGAGGGGAAGGGGGAGGGGGTGAAGGGGGAAGGGGGAGGAGTGGAAAGGAGACTTCCAGTGGATCATTTCCTTCCCCCAACGCAGCCCATAATGAGAACAGATCGCATGGACAGATTCGCGACGGACTAGGCTTTGCATGTTTAACCACTACAGAACAGGACGCACAACACAAACTGTGATCCTTGTCCGGTGCAACAGTGGAATTCTTTATGACCGGGGAGCGGGGTGAGGTAGGGTGAGGAGGGGGGGTATTAAACATGGTGAGTGCGGTTCCTCAAGAACACCGGACCACCGGAACAACGGAACTTAAAGCGGAAGACTGCGAGTTACGTACAGTTGCGTTAAAGAATAACCGCGTTGAATAAGAACCGCATTAAAGAAAAACAACATTAGATTAAAACAGTGTTACATAAAACATCGCGTTAGATGAAACTCATGTTGAACATAAATCTCCTTAAACGAATAAAGAAAAGAAAAAGAAGGGAAAAATATATATATGTGGAATAAATCAATTGCAACACACACACACACACACACACACACACACACACACACACACACACACACACACACACACACACACACACACACACACACACACACACACACACACACACACACACACACACACACACACACACACACACACACACACACACACACACACACACATCTAAGTATCTAAGTATAAATGAAAAAAAAAATCAAAACTGTCTCTAAATTTCCTCGGTCACGGTGGTGTTTTGGCAACACCCCGTGACGTCACGGCAACGGGGACAACTGATTGGCCGAGAGTGGTGACGTCACGGCAACGGAGACGACTGATTGGCCGAGAGTGATGACGTCACGGCAACGTAGACGACTGATTGGCCGAGAACGCTGACGTCACGGCAACGGAGACGATTGATTGGTCGCGAGCGAAGGGCAGGGCGTGAAGCGCCCTCTCGCGAAGCAGTCCAAGCGATACCAAGAGACGAAACGGCGAAGAAGCGTAGACTGAGGCGTAGACAGAAGCACCTATAGAAATGGCTAATGGCTACCAAGGGTATAACGAAGAAGACGCTCCAAGAAGATAAGGTGTTGACAGCTAGACTAAGGGACGAGCAAAGTAAAACGTTCCCTGGGTTGTACGCTGATACCAAGACCTTTAAGGTGAAAGCGTCTATACACGAGTTCCAAAGGAAGGTGATCGCCTTCAAATAAACTCTAGAGAACTATAAACAACTCGAATACAGTGACAATATGTTTGACAAATTAGAGTGTTCGGACGATATGATATCCAATGAGGATTGAGAGGCGTTCATGCGGCATTACTTCTCAGGATATAAGAAGTTCGTTAAAAACGGTGCAAAGTATGATCACAGGAAGTTATAGATGCATGTCTCTTTCAAAATTATTCTGAAATGCCTTCAGTAGTGACGGTGTTTGGGGGACACTTTCGTAAGGGTGACTGACTATACAATATCGACTACCGATACGATGCCAAGAGACGAAACGGCGAAGAAGCGTAGACTACATTATATCGAAATGTATAACTTGTAACGACAGGCCATGGGTCCCCTTGAATTCATGGTATGGCTCCTTTGGGGACCCCCGTGGTTCCCTTGGGGCCCCCGTGGCTTCTCTGGGGGACCCTACGGCTCCTCTGGTGGCCCCCACGGCTCCTCTGGGGCCATCATGGCTCCTCTGGGAACCCCCGCTGATCCTCTGGGGGCCCCCGAAGATCCTCTGGGGACCCTCAACGCATATGTGTCAATGTGTATATAAATATGTGTATGTGTATAAGTATATGTGTATATGTATGTGTGTATAGAAGAAATAGAAGAAGAAGAACGCGAAGAAAAAGAAGAAGATCGTGAAGAAGAGGAAGAAGAACGCGGAGTAGAAGAAGAAGAAGAAGAAGAAGAAGAAGAGGAAGAAGAAGAAGAAGAAGAAAAAGAAGAAGAAACAGAAGAAGAAGCTGAAAGAAGAGAATAGGGAATTGCGCGACAATTTGAAGGAAGAGAATAGGGAATTGCGCGAGAAGTTGGAAAGCATACTGACAGAGATCAAAGGTATGAGTGAAGAAGATACGGATGGCGGGCAGAAGACACCAAAAGGTAAATGAATAAGCGTGGATAAATACGGTGACGGGACAGACGGCGAAGAATGCAACCCTCCTGGAGCTAAGAAACGTAATATTTTGCACAAACTTATTTTATTTACACATCTGGGTTAACAAAGGGGCGGAGCCCCAGGACGCTTCGCGCCCGCGAGCGAAGCGAGCAAGCGCCGCAGGCCAAGCAACCTGGCGTAGCCAGGTGCGGCGAAGCCGCTGCTTGTATATATATATATATATAATATATATATATATATATATATATATATATATATTAACAACCACAATGTACTTTGATTCTAAGCCATCGAAGGCCTCCATGCTTGAAATTGAAATGTGGTACTACCCAGGACTCGAATCGGGTATCCTCATGACAAGTGTGACAGTGACTTTCCAACTAGACCATCAAGAGAGAACAAATACATACATATGTATATATATATTATATATATATATATATATATATATATATACATATATATATACATATATATATATATATATATATATATATATATATATATATATATATATATATACACGCTATTTACTACCGATACTAATAACTATAATAGTTCTTGACATGTCCACACTAAATTGGGGATAGGTGGGCTATAGACCAAACCTTTTCTATATGTGTAAGGATCTGCCTCTCAATTTATCTGAAGCTTTAGAACATTTTCTAGATGTCAATGAAGTACTTTTGGAGTTCAAGATTTTCTGTAATTGATACATTATCCATATGAATGGACAAAGCAACTCGTACACTGACGCAATTAGTTGCATGAAACCAATCGTATGCATTTAATTTAATTTTTCTATTATTATTATTTTTCTAGTATATGGGCCTTCTTCTTAGTGTCGCATTAGGCGCGATATTGTCTTCAAGGACAGAAGCAATGCAACGGGTTTCGGCATCGGAAGCAACTGGTTTCATGCGACTGGTTGCGTCAGTGTGCAAATTGCCGAAGAGGCAAGTTTATTTACTCACTCCAATTATGTGCATATGTCATGGTTTGTTCAGAATTGGATAATGTTGTCAGGCACTGTAAGTTAAAGAAGGAAGTATCCAAGAATTGGTTTACCAACTGAGTGGTTAACAATTATAATAGTCTTAGTGACCATGTACTTAGCGCTGAAACAATGGATTATTCTAAGAGAATGTTAGATAACTTTATGGATAGGAATGAAGGGTGGTAATGGACATGGAACTGCCTAGTGTAGGTGTTATGGTCTCTTGCAGTCTCCTCCATTATTGTGTTCTTATGTTCTTTTTTTATGTTTTTATGTTTTTGTTCTATGTTCTTATGTTCTTATGTTCTTATGTTCTTATGCTCTTATGTTCTTATGGTCCTATTCTCTTATGTTCTTATGTTCTTACGGTCCAATTCTCTTACGTTCTTATGTTCTTATGGTCCTATGCTCTTATGTTCTTATGTTCTTATGGTCCTATGCTCTTATGTTCTTATGTTCTTACGGTCCAATTCTCTTACATTCTTATGTTCTTATGGTCCTATGCTCTTATGTTCTTATGTTCTTATGGTCCTATGCTCTTATGTTCTTATGTTTATTACAACATCGACATAATGTGTGTGACAAGGTTATAGAGATAGTCTGGGAGAAGACGTAGTTTCTGAGTACAGGGAATAATAAATAAAGAAAAGAATATTTATGATTATGGTGTTTATGGGAAAGGTTATGAGGGCGGCTGGAACAAGATAGACATTTTGTGATGTCAAAGTTGAGGTACTTTTGAGCGAGGGGGAGATAAGGGCAGAGAAAGGGAGGAAAGTAATGGGGTCTATGGCCACGCTCTAAAAAAAAAAAAAAAAAAAAATCCTTCCTTGTCAGAAGAAAGTTGGTAAGTATTTCCTGTCATACTTTCGGTCCTGTCATCCCGCTGTGACGCTAATTCACTGTAGCCCATTGATACATTCGGTTAATTCAGTCTGATTTCTTGTAACTTTTAGCTACCATGGGGGGAAATGGTGGAATGTTAGTTAATTAGATAATTATATATTTGGCTAACAACCAGTGGAATGGAATCTTGCTATTGTATTCATCGATACATGAACCAGGATTAAAAACTTGATTAAAGAACGTAAAGGAACATAACAATGAAGGAGACTGCAAGAGACTATAAGGCCTAAACTAGGTAGTTCCATGTCCAATACCACCTATCGTCCCCCGTCAATAAAGTTGTCTAACCTTCTCTTAAAACAATCAATAGTCTATTTCATTCGCTAACTATTCTATTGGTAAACCATTCCTTGTCTACTTCCTTTTTAAATCTAAATTTGTCGGACTTAAATCCATTACTACGAATCTTGCCCTGCTGTCTTGATATGATGACCTTGTCTACATCACTCTTGCTGAGATGCCGAAGAAGTGAAGGTGAAGGAATATGGCTGTTGTTGTTTATTACTTGTGGCGGGTGAATTTTTCTTTAACTCAATGGGAGCATTTGGATGCTGTCAATAACCATAAAATAATCGCAATTTTCTGTTTGTTCTGAAACGAGGTCGCCGTTTCTGAATAAATCTTTACAAGATCTGATACAGAGGTTCACATGGGTAGAAGGTGAAGAGCCTGTAGTGGGCGCGTGTCAAGTGTGTTGTATTTGTAATCTTGCATAAATGTGTAATTGTGTGGAACCATGTAGCGGGTTCCCGCTAATGGATTTGGCGTCATTTCATCGACGGTCTTAGGCGAGAGAACACGTTCGCTCTCCCTAATATCATACTTTTGTATCAATACAACTCTTACAAGAAACTTAACAGTATTTTTTTAACCACCATTATAAGCTTAACTAGGAGGCGCGTAGCCCCACCCGAAGCCGTCACCTTTGTCCCATATACATGCGCTTTGGGGACTGTTGGGGCAGGTAACTAACAGTCACTGCTGGGAATAGAAGAGAAGTGCGGGATTCGAACCCACAACTAAGAGAGTGCGAGACCAGCACGCCTCTGGTTATGACACATAAGCTCATTTACGGGGTAATCAGAAGAATTGGATATAAATTCACAGGTGATGCCGAAGAGTACTTGAATAGAACTCACCAGTACCCTTTCCTTAACTATATTTGCCCTCTCCTTAACTGTATTTGGCTACTAGCTTTTATCACGCCCTGATCATGTGATGGTCGCTGGCCTTAGGCATGTATGGGTGTTCATTCGTATGTGTGTGTATTGTAGTTTTCCATGGGTAATGTTGTAATATGTAAGGTTATGGATAATGGTTACATAATACCTCTTCTTGTAAAGTGTAAGGAATGGGCTGTTGTTTACCAGCGCTTCTATCCTTTTGAACAATCTCGTGCCTTGAATTATAAGGAAAACTATTCATCAACATCAAGTTGACTGAGTAGATTAAATTGAATGGAAACAATTAAACCGGACGCTAAGAGACCCAGATCTCAATAATATTTAGAGTGTGTTTTCCACAGCTGAATAAAATCACCTGGCGGCAACAAAAACCTGATTTCATGTCACCTCAAATTTGTCTTGGAGTATTTTCAATGCAAGAGAAGTGACACAATGAGGAATCCAGGGAGACTACCACTAGGGCGATCCAGGTGCAGATGGTCGTAGAACAAGTGATTCCAGGATTGGATTGGAAAGAACTAACACAGGATAGAACCATAAAAACATAAGAATAAAGGAGACTGCAAGAGACCATAAAGCCTACACTAGGCAGCTCCGTATCCATCATCACCTGTTTCACTTCCATAAAAAAACAAAACAACAAATAGATAAATAAAAGAAAAGAAAAGAAAAAGAAAATAAAGAAACCATCTGCAGAGGCATTAAAGCGTAATTTGAGGCCTAGGCAGCTCTTTAAGTACCTTAAAATCTGTTGCTCAGTGTTGGCATCTCGCATTAGAACGCTCTTAGTTCTTCGTTTCTCTTTGGAAAGGCACTCTACCTATTCTTATAGTATGTGGAAGGAAAAGGCAAATCATTGTTGGGACCAGAACGGGTTGTTAGTATGATTTCTGGGGTAAAAAAAAAAAAAAAAAAAAAAAAATCCTGCACCAGAGTATTATAACTCAAGCTTCTGGTTTTCATGTCTGGGACAATGAAGACACAGTCACAGCGTGTCTGACCTCAGACACCTCAGTGTCTCATACCAACATCATCGTCTACGTTCTGGAGCACGTTGACGTTTCTGAACATTATCCCCCCCCTTTTTTTTTTACCTGCATAGTCCATTTACATATATGATTATATGTTGTGTTAATATTTGGAATATATTTGTAAACACAAATACGTATATATAATAGTCTTTGCTGACACTTTTCCCATGAGAGACGTGGACAATTTCAGATATAGACACATTCTTGCCTGCAGTATGGAAGGCAATTAAATCACGAATATATTCGTTCGTATGCATTGGTCCCTTACAAATCGAGAAACACCCGAATCATTACGAAACCTAAAGAACGAAAAAAAAAAAAAAATCTTCCACTCTAAGGACAAAGGATATCAACATGTCCAAAACGAATCACACCTCGACCCCCCCCCCCAAAAAAAAAAAAAAAAAATCTTATACATTCTAGAACCGCTTCGGACGCAACCCTTGACCACGGGGAGTCGGCGGACGCCCTCGGGCGACCAATCATAATTCGGGGCTTTTAGCTCTGGACCAATAGGAGGTCGAGGAACGAATGACGTCCCCTGCGCCCACAGAGGTCGACGGCCCTAGCGGCGAACGCCACTCAGAGCAAATAATTTGTCTAATTAGGTTGGTTGCTGCCAAGGCTGGGTCTTTCCTCACCTCTTTCCACCAAATACAACACCGATACATAAACCGTATATATACATATACGTATATATATATATATATATATATATATATATATATATATATATATGTGTGTGTGTGTGTGTATATATATGTATATATACACATATATATGTATGTATGTATGTATATATATACATATATATATACATATATATGCGAGTATATATGTATATATATATATATATATATATATATACATATACATATATGTATATATATATATATATCTGTGTATGTGTGTGTATGTATACATGTGTGTATATATGCTTGTGTATGTATATGTATTTATTTATATGTATATGTATATGTATATGTATAATATGTATATGTATATGTATATGCATATGCATATGTATATGTATATGTATATGTATATGTATATGTATATGTATATGTATATGTATATATGCTTCCTACGGTCTTTAGTCTCACTGTGCCTCAAAATTTGGGTCATTTTCGATATGGCTCCTCATTTGGCTTCTCTTCCCGTGGCCAGTCCTCTCATTAAGTCCTGAGGCTTTGATTAATCACTTTTGATTAATTGCCCTAAATGGCCGGGTCTAGGTATCTCTTTCCTTTTACTCATATTAACGTTGTATATCAAGAGATGTTTAATATCTGCCATGATATACAACTCTTTGTCCTTATCTTTTGATTAAGTTATTCCGTCTGTATTTTTAGTCAAAGTTCTTCGAAACGACCTCTATGGATCAGAGTCACGTAACATTATTTTATGACACTGGAGACTATTCACTCAAAGAAGAAAGTTGATTAACTCTACTCTCTACCGTCTCACCCTTCTTCTAATTAGGTTTAAGGAGAGAAAAATAGGCAATAATTGGTTGACGAACAGAGTAGTTAAGGAATGGAATAAACTTAGTAAAGCTGAAACTTTAAGATATGACGAGATAACTTTATGGATAGGTGACATGTGGTGGTAAGGGACATTGAACTCCCTAGTGTAGGTCTTATGGTCTCTTACAGTCTCATCCATTCATATGTTCTCTTATATATCTCAACCTCCTCTATGGCTCCACGTGGTCGTGTTCCAAGGATAGAAACACTGGTTATTGGCAACGGAAGACAATTCATAGGCCCTATTCACACTAGCGGTTTGAACCGCACGGAAACCACGGTGGTACCAAGGTCTAAATATACAGGTCAGACCGTTTACATTCTTCTGCGCAGCTTCTGACGTCATTTGGCTGAGTCCATTTTCTCTTTGTGATACACTGAAGAAAACTGTGAAACGCCAAGGAAGACAGGAACTATAATATTTTATATATTATATATATATATATCATATATCATATATATTATATATTCATATATATAGACAGGAACTATAATATTTTGTATATATTTATATATATATTTTATATAATATTTGTCAGAATATAACTAATTGCGTGGAGCCGTGCGAGCGAAGGCAGCGTCATTTTCGAACGACGGACCAGCTTCAACTGACAGCTATAGGACCCGCTAACCCCACTTTAAACAGCCAGGTGACGTTCACGGGCCCGCTGCGCCAACTCCCTCGAAATTCGGTCGGAAGTGGTTAGACCTTATATTCTTAGATCTTGGGTGGTACTACATAGTCAAGGAAAAATTGCGCAGTTGTGTATGAACGCCTCCATCAACTTACACTGTAATTGAACCGCTCCAGTTGAAATCGCTAGTGTGAACAGGACCTTATTCTTTGGTCACACTAGCGGTTTGAACCGCGCGGAAACCGCGGTGGTACCACATAGTCAAGGAAAAACTGCACAGTTGTGTGTGAACGCTTCCGTCGACTCACACTGTAATTGAACCGCTCCAGTTGAAACCGCTAGTGTGAACAGGACCTTATTCTTTGGGCGGATGATCCAACGCCCTCTTCGGCGGCGCTTTTCGAATTTTTAGTTGGCTGGAAGAAAACTTTTTTGAAACTCGTGGAAAAGAAAATTGGCTTGGATATCCGTGCATCTAGGGCAAAGGTGACGGATTGATCTACAGCTACAGGTGGCTGCATGCTAGCCATTTCTCGATAGTATGCTACTTGCTTTTGCTATTTTGTTTGAAGTAGAAACGACTTCGGTTATCATCTTTTGTTTATCAAATTTCCAAATGTCAAATTACTCTTGCGTCATACAGTCAGAAACTGAATGACGAACTAAGAGAAGTTAAATCTAGAATGCGAATGTTAGACACATTGTTGAGATGCTATTACGGAAGTATAGAATATTGTAAGCGAAGTTGTTTCTACTTAAAGGAAGGAGCAAAAGCAAGTAGCATGCTGGCCTAGTGTGCCGCCACCTCAAAGTTACCAGAACTGGGTATCTCTTTCCTTTCGCCGGAACACCAGATCGTTCTAAAAATGAAATAACATAAAAAAAAAAAAAAGAAAAAAACAAAAAAAAAAAAAATCTTTATATATATATATATATATATATATATATATATATATATATATATATATATATATATATATATATATATATATATATATATATATAAAGGAAAGGCAAATGTTCTTTGAGGATTTTTTTTCTTCTGGTGAGTGATAGACGATTTTATTCAAGACCTTTTCATCCATCACAGCTCAGCGAAGATTTTATTTTATTTTTTTAAGATTTTTAAGATTTTTTGTCTTTTTCTAAAAAAAAAAAAAAAAAAAAAAAAAAAAACTCATGAGGTCGGACACCATTGTCTTACTCATGTCCCAATTGAAAAGTCGCCACAGATTACACTCTCACTCAAACTCTCACACTCTCTCATACTTTCTTCCTCTCTATCTATCTGTCTGCCTATCTGTCTATCTGTTTGTCTGTCTGTCTATATGCCTGTCTGTCTGTCCGTTTGCCTGTCTATCTGTCTGTCCGTTCTTTTTTTCTTTCTTTGGGGAGCTGACCTCCTCTTGTCCGTCTTGATCATCCCAATTGCTTGCCTGTGTATTGTCAGCTTTTCCCTACCCATGGTCATGCCCCTGCCCCTGTCTTGCCCTTGCCCCTATCTGGTCCTTGTCCCTGCCCTTGTCCCTGCTCTTGTCCCTGCATCTTGTCCCTCTCCATTCTCTTGTCCTCGGAAATCCCTGGGACCGTTTCTATCCCAGCGTTTGTATTTCTCCTTGTTTGCTTGAAGAACCCTTTGTCATACACCTCTCTCTCTCTCTCTCTGTGTCTCCTTGTGCCTGCTTGTCTGCATGAACGTATATACTTGTGAATGTCTGTGTCTCTTTGTCTGTCTGTCTATCTGTCTACCGTCTTGCCTTTCTGTCTCCTTCCCGTCACTATTCGTTCTCCCCTCACTCCTCTCTCTCTCTCTCTCTCGCTCCTTCTCTCCCTTCCTCTCTCCCTACCTCTCTTCCTCTCTCCTTCCCTTCCTTCCTCAGCCAGTATCTTAAGGATTTCAGAGTCACTCCTTCCTTAACCCTGTTCACACTAGTGGTTTGAACCGCGCGGAAACCGCGGCGGTACCGCATAGTCAAAGAAAAACTGCACGGTTGTGTCTGAACGCCCCCACTGACTTAC
>NC_134805.1:37619864-37627364 GCF_046742065.1 Oratosquilla oratoria | reverse complement strand
GCATGGTCAAAGCCAGCCCCACCACAGCAACCCAAAAGATATATACTTTTAGCCCATTAGCCCTATTCGGGTTATGATGGAGCTGATTCCATTCAGTTAAGAATATAAGAATGAAGAAGACTGCAAGAGACCATAAGGCCTATACTAGGCAGTTCCATGTCCATTACCATCTGCTTAACCTTTTCTTAAAACAACCGATAGTTTCAGCGCTCACTATATGGTTACTAAGTCTATTCCATTCGTTGATCATTCTATCAATAAACACTTTATTTACATTACTAAACATTTACATTATACATACATTTACATTTACATTAGTAAACATTCTATTAGTAAAGTTCTTGCCTACATCCTTCTTAAATGTAAATCCATTTCTGTGAGTCTTGAGCTGTTGTTTGAATATGATGACCTTCTTTGTATCGCCTCGGTTAAAGCCTAAGATAATCCTACATCGTAGTCCAAATGTTCAATCCTTATCGATTAATCTGTTTTTTTTTTTTTGCGAATTCATCAACTGAATAAAATCGCCTGGCGGTAGACAAATCAAATGAAACACTAACACTCTCCAAATGAGTCAATGGTATGCATCCAGATTTATCTTTGAAATATAAGTTCTTATTGAAAAGAACTCGTGTACATATATATATATATATATATATATATATATGTATATACATATATATATACATATGTATATATACATATATATATATATAGATATATACATATATATGTATATATATATATACATATATATATATATATATATATATATATATATATATATATATATTATACATATATATACATATTATTAGAATATCACATGGGCATGGGTACTATCATGAGACTCAAATGCGATGAAAGTCTGTGGGAATATATCAACATATAATATATCCAGAGTTGCATGATATATTTCAAAAAATGTAAAGACAAGAAAATAAAAGAGCAGCGCTAAAAATAGTCTGCAGAGATTATTAATTAGAATCCAATATTCATCATCCATTCTTTCCTGCATTCTTTTTTTTTTTTTTTTACTTTCCATTGTTTTTCTGTTTCGCGATTTTTTCTTCCTTTACCGCGGTTTTCCTCTATTTTCCATTTCTCGCGGATTTCCGTCTTTCGCGTTTCTCCGTTTACCACGATTTTTCCGTTCCCCACCGTTTTCCGTTTACAGCGATTTTCCGTTGACTACGATTTCCCGCTTCTCGCGTCTTACCGTTTAGCGATTTTCCCGCGGTTTTCCCCGCACTTTTCCGTGTCTGTGTGGGCGGGCTGGCTGGCGTCTGTCATTTCGCGTTCCCGGCCCGTTTGCAGTTGACCCGCATGTCTCCCTGATCCGGCACCAATACTCAGATTTAACGCCTGGATACATACTTATGTATACGTCTGTATATTAGGGACGTGTGTGTGTGTATGTCTCGGCACTCTTGCGCTTTCAAAATGGCGTCACCTCGTACCATTTTGTGTTTTCGAACATTGATATTCTTGTGCATAAGAATATTCATAATAATGGAGGAGACTACAAGAGACCATAAGGCCTACACTAGACAGTTGCATGTCCATCACCACCAGTCATTCCATAATATAAAGTTATCTAACCTTCTTTTAAAGCAACCAATAGTTTGAGTACTCACTACATGGTTATTAAGTCTATTCAGTTTGTTAACAATTCTACTGGTAAACCAATTCATGTCTCTTAAAACTAAATTTGTCCAATTTAATTCCATTACTACAAATATTTTTGTTATGGTTTTGGGTAGCTTCTGGTGCACGCTAACAGAAGCAAGGAAATGCGTATGTACATATACGCTCGTAGAAGAACAGACTGATAGAGTAAAACGCACGCACGCACGCACACATGCAGGCTATCTCTGTCTCTCTGTGTCTGTATGTCTCTGTCTTCACATATCTGTCTCTTTCGGTCTCTCTCGCTTTATGTTTGTCTATCTGTTTTTCTGTTTGTCTGTCTGTGTGTCTCAGGAAGTGTTAGACATGAATTTCAACCGACAAACAGACCTATAAGATTGTGGGCGAGACAGACAAAGGAATAATGAATAAAAGAGAGTTTTTTTTCCGTTATATGTAGCAAGACTTTGATCGACGAGTAGTTAAGATGAGAAGGAAGAAAGGGTGGTGGATGGGAGTGGAGTGGGTGGGAGTGGAGTGGGTGGGAGTGGAGTGGGTGGGAGTGGAGTGGGTGGGAGTGGAGTGGGTGGGAGTGGAGTGGGTGGGAGTGGAGTGGGTGGGAGTGGAGTGGGTGGGAGTGGAGTGGGTGGGAGTAGAGTGGGTGGGAGTAGAGTGGGTGGGAGTAGAGTGGGTGGGAGTGGAGTGGGTGGGAGTAGAGTGGGTGGGAGTGGAGTGGGTGGGAGTGGAGTGGGTGGGAGTGGAGTGGGTGGGAGTGGAGTGGGTGGGAGTGGAGTGGGTGGGAGTGGAGTGGGTGGGAGTAGAGTGGGTGGGAGTGGAGTGGGTGGGAGTGGAGTGGGTGGGAGTGGAGTGGGTGGGAGTGGAGTGGGTGGGAGTGGGATTAAGTGGGAGTGAGTACTTGCCTTTTGACTTGGGTACCTCCCTTGTAAAGGGGGAAGCCTTTGTTATATAATAAAAAAAATCAGTGAACCTGAGGCCCTGTTCACATTAGCGGTTTGAACCGCGCGGAAATCACGCGGTGGTATCGCATAGTCAAGGAAAAATACGCGGTTGTGTGTAACCATCTCCACTAACTTGAACTGCAATTGAACCGCCGCGGTTCAAATCGCTCGTGTGAAAATGGCCTAATCCGCCCCAGATCAGGATATGTAGCTACGGTGCGTTCTCCTCACAAAAGAAAATATCTAAATAAAACCTATAAAATCCAAAGAGCAGCAACTACATGGATCACCTATACACAGGAACCAAACCATATAAAGAAATGATAGGTATTAGAAGTACTAAAGATGTTCTCATTAATATAAAGAAGAGAGAGGCGCCAAAATTGCAGTGACGAAGTGAGTGAAAGAGATGAAACAAAGAGACATAGAGAATCTCGTGAAATGTGTTTCTATACTTGAACAATGTTGAGACGCTCTAGCCATGGAATAGTTTAGAAAAAGACATAACACAACCTAATGCATTCAACTTTGATAAATGAGAAAAATGACGAAACATTACGAACGTAACAATTTTGTTGTATATTACAGTTAGGTATATGCTCGCATATTCACGGACAGTGAACTTTTAGTTCCTATCTGGGAGGATAAAAGCTGTTGATCACGAGTTAAGCACGTGATCCGAGACCATGATGAATCATGCATTAGTGAAGAAGAAGCAGATGAAGAAGAAGAAGAAGAGGAAGGGGAAGAAGAAGAAGAAGAAGAAGAAAAAGAAGTAGAGGAAGAAGTAGTAGTAGTAGCAGTAGTAGTAGTAGTAGTAGTAGTAGTAGTAGTAGTAGTAGTAGTAGTAGTAGTAGTAGTAGTAGTAGTAGTAGTAGAAGAAGAAGAAGAAGAAGAAGAAGAAGAAGAAGAAGAAGAAGAAGAAGAAGAAGAAGAAGAAGAAGAAGAAGAAGAAGAAGAAGAAGAAGAAGAAGAAGAAGAAGAAGAAGAAGAAGAAGAAGAAGAAGAAAAAGAAAAAGAAAAAGAAGAAGAAGAAGAAGAAGAAGAAGAAGAAGAAGAAGAAGAAGAAGAAAAAGAAGAAGAAAAAGAAGAAAAACGGAGGGGGTGGGGTGGGGGGTGGGGGTAAGGACACAGGGAGGCAATTGTGATGGGAAAATGAGCCCAGAGAAGCTATGAAGGAAAGTAGGTAGGGGGAGGGGGGAGGGTGAGGGGGGGGAGGGTGAGTAAGGAAAGAGAACATTTAGTATCTCATGGGCAATAACCGGCGCTTCTATCCTTGGGGACGACACAGAACCGAAGAAATGGTCAAAGAGAGATTTAAGGAAAGGATAATATAGCAGAAGGATAGTAGGTTTTCTAATGGGGAGAGGGGAGTTGAGAGGGTAAAGTATAGAAAGGGGAAGTTCCTTGGGGGAAGAAAGACCTTTATATACCACATAGGAACTCATGGGGAGATATTGGGGAAGAAAAATATGAAAAAAAAAACATATGAATGGAGGAGACTGTAAGAGACCATAAGGCCTACACAAGGCAGTTCCATGTCCCTTTCCACCTGCCATCCTTTCCCATAAAGCCATCTAATCTTCTTGTTTCAGTAAGTATATTCCATTTGTTAACAACTGTTAGTAAACCAATTCTTACCTATTTCCTTTCTAGACCTAAATTTGCCCAATTTAAACCCATTACTACGAATCCTGTCCTTTTGGCTTGATATGATGATCTTGCCTACATCACCCTTGTTAAAGCCCTTGAAGCATTTGAATACCTTAATTAATCACCCCGCACTCCTCTAGGCAAACTTGGTGGAAAGGGAGAGAGGTGGGGACAGGATTGGGGGGAGGGGAGAGGGGAGGAGGTGATGATGGAGGGGAAGTGGGTGATGATGACGGGGGTTGGGGGGGTTGGAGGGGGGTTGGAGGGGGGATGGAGTGGGGTCCGTGTGGAGGAGGGAGCTGGAGGATCGACGGAGGGAGAGAGTGCAAACACTAGACTCGAAATATAATCAGAAGGAATGGGGAGAAGGAATGATATTTTTGACAAGGAGGTGGGGGAAAAGAAGAGGAAGAGGAGGAGGAGGAAGAGAAAGAGGAAGTGGAAGAGGAGGGGGAAGATAAGAAAGAAAAAGACGAAGAGGAAAAAGAAAAGAAGAAAAAATAAGAAGTAAAATAACAAAATTGAGAAATAAAAGGGAGAAGAAGAAGAAGAAGAGGAGGAAGAAGAAGAAGAAGAAGAAGAAGAAGAAGAAGAAGAAGAAGAAGAAGAAGAAGAAGAAGAAAAGAAGAAGAAGGACAGAAGAATGGTCAAAAGAGTGAGGAGGAGAAAAAAAAAAGAAATAGAAGGAAAGGGAGAAGGAAGAGAAGAAGAAAGGAGTGGAGAGAGGAAGCAGGAGACAAAGAAGATCACCAAAATTGGCAAAAAGTGATGAAATTGAGAAGAGGGGAGAGGGGAGAGTGGAGAGTGGAGAGGGGAGAGGGAAAAGGGGGGAAAGGAGAGGGGAGAGGGAAGATGGAAGATATGAAGAGGAGAGGTGAGTGTAAAGAGGGGAGACGGGAGAGGAGAGAGGGGAAAGGGGAGAAGGGCGATGGGAAAGAGGAGATGAGAGAGAGTAGAGAGTACACAGGGAGAGGGGAAAGGAGAAAGGAGAGAGGGGAGAGGGGAGAGGGGAGAGGGGAGAGGGAAGATGGGAGAGAGGAAGAGGAGAGGTGAGAGTAAAGAAGGGAGACGGGAGAGGAGAGAGGGGAAAGGGGAAAGGGGAGAAGGGAGGGGAGGGGAGATAGGAAAGAGATGAGAGAGAGTAGAGAGTAGACAGGGAGAGGAGAGAGGGGAAAGGGGAGAGGGGAGAAGGGAGAGGAGAGGGGAGATAGGAAAGAGATGAGAGAGAATAGAGAGTAGAGAGTAGACAGGGAGAGGGGAAAGGAGAAAGAAGAGAGGGGAGAGGGGAGAGGGGAGAGGGGAGAGGGGGGAGTGGAGAGGGGAGAAGGGTGAGGGAAATGGGAGATAGGAGATCGGGGAGAATAGAAAGTAGATAAGAGAGGGGAGACGGGAGAGGGGAGAGGAGAGAGGGGAGAGGGGAGACGAGAGAGAAGAGAAGGGAAAGGGGAGGGGGAGAGGGGAAAAAGGGAGAGGGAAGAAAGGAGAAGGGAAGGGGAGAGAGGAGGAGGAGACGGGAGAGGAGAGAGGGTAAATGGGAGAGAGGAGAAGGGTGAGGAAAGATGGGAGATAGGAGATGGAAGACATTAGAGACTAGACATGAGAGGGGAGAGGGGGGAGGAAAGAGGGAAGAGGGGAGACGGGAGACGGAAGAGAAGAGAGGGGAAAGAGAGAGGGGTGAGGGGAGAGGAAAGAAGGGGGAAGGGGAGAGAGGTGAGAGGAGAAGGATGAGGGAAGATGGGGGATAGGAGAAGGGAGAAAATAGAGAGTAGACAGGAGAAGGGAGACGGGAGAGGGGAGAGGAGAGGGGGAGGAGGGGAGAGAGGAAAGGGGGAAAATGGAGAAGGGAGAAAGGAAAGGGGACAGGGGGAGGGGAGAAAGGGAAGAGGAGAGGGGAAAGGAAAGAGGGGAGAAGAAAGAGGGGAGAGGAGAGAGGGGAGAGGAAAGAGAGGGGAGAGAGGGAAGAGAGGGGAGAGAGGAGAGGGAAGAGAGGGGAGAGGGGAGAGTGAGGGATATATAAGCAAGGTTATGTGGATTGGAGAGATCCACGAATTCATGATCACACAATCAGACGAGACCCCTCGAGTATAGGCTTTGTCCTGCGTCTCGAAATCATGTTCACACGTAGCCATGTAAGTATTGAACATAGATGTATGTATTCATGTACGTAATATTTACTGACGTGTGTATTCATGTCGTAAAACTTTTGAACATGGCTGTACGTTAGATTGAAGATGACGTCATATCAACGACCACACACGCCTGCCAATCTTACCGAGACGACAAATGGTTGGTAAGCCTGCTTTTACAAGAAACGTTAATGTACACTTTGACTTTGCGTCCTTGATCATATAAGCAACATACACGTTCAAAAGTCCAATATGTATCCATATTTATGTATTTCTACAAATCAAATGTACCTGCATATACATAACTAGAACCCGACTAATTCATTTTGCAAAACGATTTTCATATTTTGCCTGAAGAGGAGACTGGCCGTGGTGTAGGTCCCCCTATCCCCTTCCCTCCTTCCCCTCTCTCCCCCCCTTCCCCCCTCTCCCCCTTTCCGGGTGATGCCATTAAATACGGAATAGGAATTTAAACGTTTCATTGGGTCAATAGATTAGGCTAGAGTAAATTTGATCCCCCACGCTCCTTCAAATATGTGCATACTTGCGCGAGAGGTGAGGGGACGAGAGGGTGGGGGAGGGGAGGAGTGAGGGAAAAAAGAGGAGAGGGAGGGGAAAAAGAGGAGTGGGAAGGGAAAAAGAGGAGAGGGAGGGGAAAAAGAGGAGAGGGAGGGGAAAGAGAGGAGAGGGAGGGGAAAAGAGGAGAGGGAGGGGAAAGAGAGGAGAGAGGGGAGAGAAAGAGGAGAGGTGGGGGCAAGAGGAGAGGAGAGAGGGGAAGGGAAGAAGGGGAAATAGGAAAGGGAGGGAGAGGAGATGTGAGAGGTAAGAGGAGAAGGAAGGGGGAAAGAGGAGAGGAGAGAGCGGAGGAAGGGAGGGGGGAAGAGAAGAGGGAGGGAGAAGAAGATGAGGTGAAGGGTAAGAAGAGAAGAAGAAGAGAAGGGGAAAGAGAAGAGGAGAGGGAGTGAACGGGAGGGGGGAAGGGAAGAGGAAGAAAGAGGAGAGGGGGGAGAAAGAGATGAAGTGAGGGGTAAGAGGAGAGGAGAGGGGAGAAAGAAGGGAGCAGAGGGGGAAGAGGGAAGGAGAGGGTGGGTGAGGATAGGGGGTGAGGGGAGAAAGAGAAGAGGGAGAAAAAA
>NC_134805.1:37587364-37604864 GCF_046742065.1 Oratosquilla oratoria | reverse complement strand
TTGGAGAAAAAAAAAATTCGCGTAAGAAAAATGAAAATATGAAAAACAGAATGTTCGAGGATGAGAATATGATAAAAAGGAAAATATAAAGTGATAGGAAGGAAAAGCTTTGGCCCTGTTCACACTAGCGGTTTGAACCGAGGCGATACCGCGTAGTCAAGGAAAGGTTGCACTGTTGTATCTGAGCGCCTCCACTGACTTACACTCTAATTGAACCGCCGCGGTTCAAAATGCTAGTGTGAACAGGATATTAGATTGTAGGGAAAGGTGATAACTATCCAATAATGTTTGTTGTAGTCTTCGCGAATCCTGTTTTTTCCTGTCCACAGCTGAATTAATAAATCTTCAGTGTTAGTCAGAATAGAATCTATGAAGATTGCCACCTACGTTTACGAGTTTAGTAACTATTCTAGCCTTTTTTTTTCTGCCTTATAGGGACTGGTTTTTAGTTTCTTGTAGTCTAGAGTCAGGAAATTGTCAAAGACATAATCGAGAGGAGGTAGGTGAAGTGTGGTCATGCTATAGATAGCTACGTAAGTATCGGGCAATTACAGGCTCGATAGTTTAGAACTTTAGAGGAATATACCAGTTGGATTATTTTTTTCATTCTTTATATTTTCTATTATTTCTTTTTTATTAGGACAGAGTTAAGTACGTTAGAAAGACTTCCACGGCACATACTCCCCCCCTATCGGTAGGCTAGGACGGTACCCCTCACAGAGACCTTTGTAGCGTGGAATTTAATGAACCATACCCTTGGTTCAACTTCGCCGGTGGCAGGATTCGAACCTCCCTCACCTCGACCTTCGCCGCAAGTAACGACGCTCTAACCCGCTCAGCCAAATGGTGTGTAATGGAAGTAAAGGGGCGACAATGGCCCATTGTGTATTCATTGGGAGTAGCTAAGCTAGCTATCCTATTTTCTTTTTCTTATTTTTTCTTTTCTTGTTTAGTTTCATTACATTCTACTTTGAATTAGCCTGTTTTATCTGCTTGATGTCTGTTGTACGTCCACATAAGGACACCTGGATATGAATCTTACTAGATCAGATGCTGTGCAAGCATCTTCCATTGTTGAGTAGTTTGTATGTATCTATATACAGTAGTTATGTTATAATAAAAGGGCATTTTTGTGAACTGAATTGTATTAATACAACAAAATTGAGAAATAATTTTGCGTCGTTTTGATTTGTCATGATTTAAGTTTGGGTGCTCATGGGCACAGATGTGGTTCTCTTTTGTTCACCAAATGTAATTCTTAGACTTTCCTTCATTATTTCATTACTTCTCCTTTTTTTTATCCAAACTCTTCCAGATGCCTTCCCTAGTTTTCCTAAAAAAAAAAAAAAAAAAAAAAAAAAAAAAAAAAAAAAAAAAAAAAAAAAAAAAAAAAAAAAAAAAAAAAAAAAAAATCCAGTAATAGTGTATTGTCTGTTTCCGGTATTTTTTTTCTTTTTCTTCGGTATAGTTCTATCCATCAAGTCAAAACATGGCTCCCAATCATTTCTCTGTTTATTCTTTTTTTAGTCTGTAGATAACTTTATAGATGGGTATGATAGGTGGTAATGGTCATGGAACTGCCTAGTACAGTCTTCTCCATTAATATGTTCTTATGTTCTTAACGTAGTCTATATACATAATTTTTTCTATGATGAGTAATACCAGACAACTGTAGTCAGCGGACGACACGTTACAGTATTGATAGGTTAAGCGACAAAATTTTATTCAGCTTGATGGAGCGTCATGTCATGTGGGGAATCAAGCTTTGTAGATTTAAGGTATTCTTTACTCATTGCGATTATCGTTCAACGATGATCGTCCATGACTCAACGATGATCGCCAAACGATTATCTAGAGAACTAATTATTTGTTTTTGAATTGGGCTGTTTGAGTTTGAGCAACTGCCGCTGGAGTCGTTAAACATAAAGAATTAGTGCCCTAGACAATAGTTTAACGATCATCGCTGTGCCATGCACGATCATCGTTGAGCAATAATCGTACCGAGCATAATATATCTTTAGTCTCAAATAGATTAACTTCCGCGCGTCGGATTGTTGTAAAATGAGCCTTCAGCCTTGATTATATATATATGTATATATATACATACATATATATATATATATATATATATATATATATATATATATAAATATATATATATATATATATATTGCTACGTACACTTCACCTCTTAATTAATTTCTTTTATAGAATCTCGGCTGAAAAGACGTTTCAGTTTCACATTCCTCTGAAATTCATTATGACTTCTGATTGCGCGAAACTTACATTTACGTTCTTGTCCGCTTTTAGTTAGAAATCTTCGTATAAAAAACGGTTACGAATTTTAATTGCATACTTCTTCGGGACCTCACCGCTATAATTTTTTGTATATTTATTTGATTTATTTATTCATTTTTTGAGATGGGGGGGGGGAAGGAGATGGAGGTTAGGGTGGGGACTGCTCTGGTACGAAGAAAGGGTCGCGACCGAATGATCACTTGATCACCAAAGGGTCCGTTACTGTGATGTCAGCCTGAAGAGTACTACCCCCGTATACGGAATAAGAATAACGGAAATGAGTAGAATAGCCTGTTGGCAGCCTAAATAACACAAACAATGTCACCCGGTATAGACGAGGGTATCCCCTCCCCCCCTCTTCCTCCTCTTCCCTTCCTCCTCCTCCCCTCCTCCTCCTCCCCTCCCCTCCTCCTCCCCTCCTCCCCTTCCTCCCCTCTCATTCTCCTCGTTCCCGGTAAGTAAGGAGTTAACGTATTACAATGCCTTAGGTATATAAGGGCAGCTGGGAATGGACTGAAGGTGGCTTACGTCAGCGAGGACCTGAAGTTAATGTAAACTTTGCCCCGAAAGAGCTTCCTGAGACAGTGGGTAGAGGGAGAAGGACAAAGCTAGCGCTCCCCCTCCCCCCCCCAAAAAAAAAAAAAAAATTATCTGCGCTGAGTCGAAGAATGTCTCTGAAATTTCTCTTCAGAGTACAAATCATCACAGTCTGTCTCTAACTTTTTGCATGGATGTTTTGCCATATATTCTTCAGCTTGTGTCAGTATAAACGTGTGCTACGACTGCTACAGCACCAAGAGAACGAAGAGAAATATGTAAGAAGAAGTGACAGCTCAAGACTTAGGGGCAAATCTAATTACGGTTGGGAAAGGTTTGTGTCTCTGGATGCAAAAGGCAGACCCACAATGTGGCTCAAGTTTTGAGGGAAGATGCAAGACAATGAGTTTCAGGAGACCTTTTGGTTCACCACGAGGTCGGATGAAAAAAAAAAAAAAAAAAAAAAAAAAAAAAAAAAAAAAAAAAAAAAAAAACTCTTTAGTAATGAAGCGTCGCCTAAGAAGAATAAAATCACCTGACGGCAGCACAAATTAAGGCTGGACGTCACCTGGAGGTATCTAGAATAACAACAGAATATAAAACATTAAGTCCCTGTTCACACCAGAGGTTTTAACAGCGGCGGTTCAAACCGCTAGTGTGAACAGGGCTATAGAGTGTTAGTGATTCCATCCAGTTTAGAAAAAACGAACTTCCATAGCCACCACTGGTCCTCTACTTGACGTCACTGGTGGCAGCCCCCACCTCCCCTCTAG
The DNA here is from genome assembly GCF_046742065.1 of Oratosquilla oratoria. NCBI lineage: Eukaryota > Metazoa > Arthropoda > Malacostraca > Stomatopoda > Squillidae > Oratosquilla > Oratosquilla oratoria. The sequence continues at coordinate 37,601,256 of NC_134805.1, read as the reverse complement.
AGTCTGGGAGTGAGGGGTGATCTACAAAAGGGTCGAGGTCCAATGTGACCCCTTTCAATAGGGGTCCACGGATGGAAAGGACCGCGGACTGTTGTAACCCCCGTTCAAGAGGGGGTCCACGGTGTCCGTGGTACAAAGTGACCTGGTTTAAGAAGGGGTCACGATCTTTCAAGGCTACTTTCAATTCGGTGTCTGGGCTGCACAAGGATGTGGTCTGAGGCTCACCGTGATGCCTTCTGCAAAGTCTCCTGGGAGCTCCGGAAGGCTTCTGGAGAGAGTCCGCCAAGAGTACTCAAGTGAAGTCTTCAGAGCCTCTGTCAGACAATTGGATATTTCTTCAGGCCTTTCCAGAAGCTCCTCTCTCTCTCTCTCTCTCTCTCTCTCTCTCTCTCTCTCTCTCTCTCTCTCTCTCTCTCTCTCTCTCTCTCTCTCTCTCTCTCTCTCTCTCTCTTTCTCTCTCTCACACCCTTATCCGCCTTCCTTCCACCTTCCTTTTTTCGTTTTACTTGACTTTCCTCCTCCTTCACCTCCTCATTCTCTTCCTCCTCATCACCTACCTTCCTCTCGTCTCTTCTTCACCTACTCTCCTTTCGTCTCCTCTTCCTCCATATATGTCTCTAATCACCTCCTCCTCCTCCTCCTACTCCTCCTCCTCTTCCTTCTCCTTTGTACTTGCTCCTGCCTTTCCTCAACATGTTTGCCTCTTTCGCAATCTTTATGCACTTGTTTTGCTCTAGTAAACAAGACGATTTGGTTCTTTTCTTCCTTTACTTTCCTTCTTTCTTTCTTCCTTTCTTTCTTTCTTTCTTTCTCTCTTTCCTTACTAAACTTTGAGTCCTCCTCTTTTCGTCTACTCTTATTTGCTGTATTTCTCTTTTTAATGTTTTTTGGATCTAGCGATTGGCTCTTTCTCTCTCTTTCTCTCTTTCCTTCCCCCCACAACAATCCTTCTTCCTTCTCTTCATTTTATTGATTTTCTTGTTTCATCATCATCATCATCATCTTTCCTGTCTTCCTCTCCTATCTCCTCTCTCCTTTTCCTCTTTTCTTCTTGTTTATTTGAACTTCTCTCTTTTTTCTCTCGCTCTTTTATTTCTATATTTCTACTACTTTCCTTTGCTTTAACTTTCTTGTGTTTTGTCGCCCCGCTGCGATTATAATCGCTCAACGATGATCGTTCATGGCTCAACGATGATCGTTAAGCAATTGTCTAGAGATCTAATTCTTTGTTTCTGAATGGAGCTGTTATACTTTGAGCCGCAAAGTACGAGGTTGATCATTTTAACCAAACCTACAGCCAACACGCTTACCCAAATACGAATCCAGGTAGTAGGATCCGCGTCACCCGCTATTTGCTGGATTAGAAAGGAGAAATAGTAGATAGTGGATAGTAGTCTACAAGCATAAAATTATATTTCTTGTCTCTGATCCGTATAGATGACGGTCATAAACCGAAAACATTGCTTTAATAAATTGTTGTAAATCATTCGCCGCGCCGTGACGATTACTCTATCTACCTTCTTTTAATTTTTATTTGATTTAATTTTCTTATTAATCTATTAGTTTAGTTTGTTGATCGTTTTATTTATCTATTCGTTTATTTATTTATTAATTTATTTATTCATTTATTATCAATTTATCACTTCATTCGCTTATATAATTGTTTACGAATTCATTTGCTTATTATGAATCTATTGATCAATTAATCATTTGATTAACCAATTAATTCCTAATACAGATAGCTTCTGTCTCAGCAACTTTAATGACACGCCCCTACGGACCAGAGGAACTTGTACTTTCCTTCCGTTCTGGTATTGAGTTGACACGGAGATGAAAACTTGCTCCTCCTCCTCCTCCTCCTCCTCCTCCTCCTCCTCCTCCTCACACTCCTCCTCCTCCTCCTCCTCCTCCTCCTCCTTCTCCTCCTCCTCCTCCTCCTCCTCCTCCTCCTCCTCCTCACACTCCTCCTCCTCCTCACGTCCCCCTCCTCATCCGTCCTCCTCTTCTCCATCTCCTCTCCTCCTCCTCCTTTTCCTCCATCTCCTCTCCTCCTCCCCTCTCCTACCCTTCCTACTCCTCCTCCGCTTCTTTCTCCTTCTCCCTTCCTCCTCATCTTCCTTTTCCTCTCCTACTCTTCCTCTTCCTCCTCTCCTCTTCCCACCACTCCTCCCTCTCTTCCTCCCACTCTTCCTCCCACTCTTCATCTCCCTCCTCATCCCTTTCCTCTTTTTCCTCCTCCTCCCCTCCATCCCCTTCCTCCTCCTCCTCCTCCTCCTCCCCTTTTCCCTCCTCCTCCTTTCCTCCTCCCCCTCCTTCTCCTCTCCTCTTCCTCCCATCCTCCTCCCCTCCTCCTCCTCTCCTCCTCCCTTCTTCCCTCCCTCCTCCTTCCCTCCTTCTCCCCCTTTTCAACCCCATCCTCCTCCCACTCCTCCTCACTCTCTTACTCAAACTCCTCCTCCTCCCACTCCTCCTCCCCTCCTCCTTCCCCTCCTCCTCCTCCCGTTCTCCTCCACCTCCTCAACACCCTCCTCCCCCTCCCCAACCCCTTCCTACTCCCCCTCCTCAACCCCCTCCTCCTCTCACTTCTCCTCCTCTTCTCTTCCTCCCCTCCTCCTTCCCCTCCTCTTCCCCTTCTCCTCCACCTCGTCAACACGTTCCTCCCCCTTCCTCAACCCTTTCCTCCTCCCCCTCTTCAACTCCCTCCTCCTCCTCCTCCGCCCGTCTTCCTCCCCTCCTCCTTCCCCTCCTCCTCCCGTTCTCCTCCACCTCCTCAACACCCTCCTCCCCCCTCCTCAACCCCTTCCTCCTCCCCCTCCTCAACCCGTTCCTCCTCCCACTCCTCCTCCCATTACTCAAACACGTCGTCCACTCCACCTGTGCTCCTATCTCCTCCTCTACCTCCTCCTCTACCTCCTCTTCTACCTCTTCCTCTACCTCCTCCTCTACCAACTACTCTACCTCCCTCCTCCTCCTTCTTGACCTTTTCCTCTTCCACCTCCCCTCTATCTCTTCTTTCCCCTTCACCTCCTCCTCTTCTTCCTCTTTTCCTCCTCTTCTTCCTCCTCTACCTAACCCTTTACTTCCTTTCCTTCCAATTCTCCCCCTCCTACTTCTCCTCCGCCTCCCCCTCCGCCTCCTCCTCCGCCTCCTCCTCCTCTCCCTCCTCCTCCTCTCCCTCCTCCTCTTCCTCTTCCTCCTCCTCCTCTCCCTCCTCCTCCTCCTCCCCTGCCTGCTTCTCCATCCCAAGACGGTGACCACATTCTAACTCAATTGCTTTCAACGTCTTTCTTTCTTCCCTCCCTCCCTCCCTCCCTCCCTCCCTCTCTCTCTCCCACTCTCCCTCTGTCCCTCCCTACCTCCCTTCCACTCTTCCTCTTTCTCTCCATCCCATCCCTCTTCCTGCTCTCTCTCCTTCCTACTCTCTATTCTTCCATCCTGCTCTCTTTCCTTCTCTTTTTTCCTTTTTATCTACATCCCAGTCTCTCTCCCTCCTTTTTCCCTTCCCCCCTCCCCTCCTTCCTTCCCTTCGTCTCTCTCTCTTCCACTTTCCCTTCTTCTCTCTCTCCCTCCCTTCCTGCCTCTCTTTCTTCTCCTACCCTCTTTGGATCTCTCTCTTTCATTCCCTATTAATCCCCCTTCCACTCTCCATCTCCTCTTTCTTTTCATCTTCTTCATTCTCTTCATTTTGTTCCTCCTCTATTGTCCTCCTCCTCTCTTTTATTTCTTCTACTTCTTTTATTTTCCGCTTCTCACTCTCTCTCTCTCTCTCTCTCTCTCTCTCTCTCTCTCTCTCTCTCTCTCTCTCTCTCTCTCTCTCTCTCTCTCTCTCTCTCTCTCTCTCTCTCTCTCTCTTATTCTTTCTCTTTCTCTCTCTCTCCTTGCCCCCCACGCTCTCTCTCTTTTTGACCTCCTCTCCCTCTCTGCCTCCCCCCCCCCCTCTCTCTCTCTCTCTCTCTCTCTCTCTCTCTCTCTCTCTCTCTCTCTCTCTCTCTCTCTCTCTCTCTCTCTCTCTCTCTCTTTCCCATTATCTCTCATGCATCCCTGCCGTCTCTCCTAATTGGCCAACTGACAACCTCACCACCGTTACACCGACTAACAGCCGCGCTGAAGCCCCTGTCAGATCTACTTGCAAATCTACTTACCTGCCTAATTACGTCTGTATGCCCTATTTCCTCATTCTCCTACTTGAAATATTTATTATTTTATTGCTTATCTACCTATTTACCTATGTATTTACCTCCTGTTCCTCCTACCTTCCTACCTTGCTACAAAATTGGCTTCCTTAATACCTACTTACCTACGTCTCTATTTACCTACCCACCCGTCTACGTACCTCTTTACCTACTTCCCTGCCTACCCACCCTACCCAAACTACACACCCTCCCTCCCTCCCTACCTACCTATCTACCTCCCTCCCTCCCTCTCTCTCTCTCTCCTTACCTTCTTCCCTCCCTATCTTCTTACTTCCCTTCCTCCCTCCCTACCTCCCTCCCTACCTTCCCACCTCCCTACCTACTTACCTACCTCCCTACCTACCTACCTTCATCCCTATCTGCCTATCTATATCGACCTCCCTCCCTCCCTCCCTTCCTCCATATCTACCTACCTACCTACCTACCTTCCTATCTAATTCCCTTCCTATTCATCTACCTACCTACCTTTCTACCTTCCTTCCTACCCACCTATCTACCTCCCTTCCTACCTACCTCCCTTCCTACCTACCTACCTACCTACTTACCTACCTACCTTCCATCCTTCCTCCCTCCCTCCCTGCCTACCTACCTACCTTCCTACTTGCCTTCCTACCTACTCTCTCTAAAGAAAGAAAACAAAAGCCCCAAAAAAGACAAAGAAAATGATAAAAGAAGAATAACTGTATAAAAAAATAATAAAAAAAATAATAGGACGGGAAAAGTAAGGAGAGTGGGAGGGGGGGAGGTGAAGGGAGAAGGAGGGAGGGAGGGGATGGGAAGGAGGGAGGGAGAGGGAGGGGGAGGGGAGGAGGGGGAAGGGGGCCTAACGCAATTGGTGAGGCCGTGCGTTCCATTAGAGTGCCAAAGTCAAAAACTTGTCTGATTTAAAAAGGCAGGCGGGCGGCGGGCGGGTTTTGGTGTACCGAGACGCTGCTGGGAGAAAGGAGGCGAACGGGGAGGGGAGGGAGAGGGAAAGGGAAGGGGAGGAGAAGGGGAGGAGAGGAGGAGGGGAAGGGAGGGGAAGGGAAGAGGAGGGGAGGGGAGGAGAGGGGAGGGATAGGGGAGGGGAAAGGGAGGGGAGGGAAGAAGATGACGGGGACAGGAAGGGAAGGGAGGGGGAAGGGAGGGGAAGGGAAGAGGAGGGGAGGGGAGGAGAGGGAAAGGGGAGAGGAGGGGAAGGGAAGGGAAGGGGAGGGGAGGTGAGGGAAGAGAGGCAGGGGAGGGGAGGGAAGAAGAGGATGGGGACGGGAGGGAAGAAGAGGATGGGGACGGGGAGGGGATGTGAAGGGGAGGGAAGGGAGGAAGGGTGAGGGGAGGGATGCAGGAGAAGGAAGGGAGAAAGGGAACGGGGAGGGGAAGGGAAGGGAAGGGAAGGGAAGGGAAGGGCAGCTTTTGGTGTACGGAGACGTTGTAGGTATAAATGGGGCGAAGGGGAGGGGAAAGGGAGGGGAAGGGGATGGGGAAGGGAGGAGGGAGGGGAGGGAGGGAGGATGGAAGGAGGGAGGGAGAGAAAAAATGAGTGAAGGGGAAGAGAGAGAGAAAAAGAGGAGATAATGAAGGGAGAGAAGAGAGGAAGAAAAGGAGAAGGAGGAGGGGAGAGGGAAAGTAACAGAGGGAGAGAGAGGAGAAGGAGGAAGGGATATGGGGAGTGAGGGAGAGAGTGAGGGAAGGGAGGAAAGGAAGGGAGGGAGGGAGGGAGGGAGGGAGGGAGGGAGAGGGAGGGAGGGAGAGAGGGAGAGAAGAAAAGAGTGAGGCAGTGAGGGAGAAGAGGAGACGGGCTAGGAGGAAGGGAGAAAGAGAGAGACGGAGGAGAGGTAAAGACGTGAGGAAGAGAGGAAAAAAAATAAGGGAGAAAGGGGGAGAGGGGAGAGAAGAAGAGAGAAGGAGAGGGAGGATAGGAGAGGAGGAGGGTAGGCAGATAGAGAAGGAGGGAGGGAAAGAGGGAGGGAAGGAAGGTGGGAAGGAGAGAGAGAGAAGGTGAGAGATAGAGATAGATAGATAAATAGATAGATAGATAGATAGAGAGATAAGGAATAGACACTGAAGGAGAGAGGGGAAGAGGGATAGGAGGGAAGGAGAGGAGGGAGGGAAAGAGGAGGGGAGACGAAGGAAAGGATGGAGTGAGGGAGTGAGGGAGTGAAGGAGGGAGGGAGATAAGAGATTTTGAGAAGGACGGGGCTGGTGGAGACTTGAAGAAAGGCGGAGGAGGAGGAGGAGGAGGAGGAGGAGGAGTAGGAGGAGGAGGAGATAGGAGGAGGAGGAGGAGGAGGAGGAGGAGGAGGAAGTGTTTGAGGAAGAAAATGAGGAGGAGAGGAGGTGTCTGAGGAAGAGGAGTAGAGGAGGTGTCTGAGGAGGAGGAGTAGGAGGAGGAGGAGTAGGAGGAGGAGGAGGAGGAGATAGGAGGAGGAGGAGGAGGAGGAGGAGGAGGAAGTGTCTGAGGAAGAAAATGAGGAGGAGAGGAGGTGTCTGAGGAAGAGGAGTAGGAGGAGGAGGAGTAGGAGGAGGAGGAGGAGGAGGAGATAGGAGGAGGAGGAGGAGGAGGAGGAAGAGGCGTCTGAGGAAGAGTAGGGAATGGTTCACGGCAGGAGTCGCTTATCTGTGACCAAGGCTGTCACCTTTGCCTTATGTGGTCGGATTTGAAATCTCGATCCGGCAACTGACTGAGCTCTTTGGGCTCTCAGACTTTGCTCAGTTTATTTTTTCTTTATTTTTCTCTTTTTGTTTTATATGTTTTTTTTTTTGTTTTTACGTTTTCTGTCCTTTTTTTTCTGTTTTCTGTTATTTTCCGTTTTCGATTTTGGATTTTTTTTTTCTATTTACCAATTTACCTATTTTCTCATTTTCTACTCACATTTTCCTAGATTGTATTTTTCATTCTTTATTTTCTATTTTTCATTTTTTATTTTCTATTTTATAATCAATCTTTTCTATTTTCTCTTCTTTATTTTCTGTTTTCTGCTTTTTATTTTCTATATTTTATTTTCTGTTTTCAATTTCATACTTATTATTTTCTATTTTCTATTCTCTATTTTCTGTTTTCTATTTTTTCTTTTTTTGCTATTTCCTATTTTCTATTTCCTATTTTCTATTTCCTATTTCCTATCTTTTATTTTCTATTTTCTATTTTCTATTTTCTATTTTCTATTTTCTATTTTCTATTTTCTATTTTCTATTTTCCACTCTCTATTTTTTATTTTTTCTATTTTCTGTTTTTCATTTACTATTTGCTATTTCCTATTTTGCATTTTCTTTTCATTTTTCATTTTATATTTTATATTTTATACCTACTCATTTATATTAATCTATATCTGTTTTTTATTTCTTATTTTCTATTCACATTTTTCTAGTTCGTATTTACTATTATTTATTTCCCATTTTTAATTTTTAATTTTCTATTTTCTATTTTTCATTTTCTATTTTCTATTTCATAATTACTCTTTTCTTTTTTTCATTCTCTATTTTCTGCTTTCTATTTTCTATCTTTTATTTTCTATTTTCTATTTGATACTTATTATTTTCTATTTTCTATTCTCTATTCTCTATTTTCTGTATATACATGTATATATATTTATATCTATCTATCTATCTATCTATCTATCTATCTATCTATATCTATATATCTATATATATATATATATATATATATATATATATATATATATAAATATATATATATATCTGGAAATCGATTCTTTTAGGGCTCCAAATGGATTAGATTCTGCACCTGCTGCAAGTAATTTGAAATTAGTGGCAGTCATTTTGAATTTAGATCAAAAGTTCACGATAGAGGGTGCTATCAACCATGTCGTAAGAATAGCCTGAGGACTATTCTTACGACTTGTCGTAAAAATAGCCACTGCGTTTAATTTTTTCTTTTGTTATATTTACCGTAGTAAGTTCATCCCAGACTTTTCACAGGTTTCAGTTTGGAGTTCACTTTGAGGTGTTTTGTTTACGAATATTGAGCTAAAGTAATTGTTTAAAATATCACACATTCGTTCATTTGAATATTCAAGTTGACCGCCAGCAGATAAATAGTGGGCCAATATAATTCCTAATAACCTTTTTATTTCTACTGTAACTATAGGATTCTTTGGGATTCTCTTTGGATTTATCAGCGATATTCATTTCGTATTGTCGTTTTCGTTTTTTATTGTCCTTTTTAAATCTCTCTGTACTATTACATAACTTTGGTAATCATTAGGTGCACCCGAGCACTTGTAATTCTTATAAGCCTGTCTTTTTTTAGCAAAATTTTTCCCGTTTCTTTGTCAAGCCATTTTGGGTGAGCCTGATTTTGGGGGTGTCTGTCCTTAAACGGGATGTAAACATTAATCATCTTAGTAAGCGTATTTTGAAATATTTTCCACATCTGATCTAAAGGTCTTTCGCTTAATTTTGCCTCCCAATCTGTAAGCTGAAGCTCCTGAGGTAGTCCTATGAACTGTTAGCAGTTTGAATCTAAGTTGTGATCACTAGTAACAGTTTCACCAACTTCTACATCGTTTATCATGCTTTCGCGTCTAATGAGTAATAGAGTAAATTTCCATATCTTGTGGACTCTTTTACATGCTGAACTAAGTAATTGTCACCGAGAATATCTATCAAGGGACTACCTATATGGCCATGTTCAAGGGTCATCCAATCAATGTCAGTAAAATTGAAATCACCCATTATCAATAAGCCCTGGCTGCAGAAACTAGACAGTTCTTGAAATTACATTTTGTCGTCTGCTAATAATAATATTTTTGGTCTATATATTACACCTACATTCATTTTTTGTCCATTTGTTTGGGTTGATTCTACCCACAAACTAACATATTCATCCTGTTTCACTTTCTCTAAAACACAGGCATGGATATTGCATTTAATGTACAACAGAACACCCCCACCCTTTCTTGTGGTTTCTATTCTGAGGAAAGTGTTTAACTCCCGCAATACTAAATTCAACCTCAAACTCTCCACCATTTAACCATGTCGCAGTTATTCCTATCATATCGAGATTTTCGCTTTTGACACACGCCTGGATTTCTTCGAATTTGTTTCTAATACTACGAGCATTAAAGTACATGATTTTAAGAAACTCATGATTATTTCTTTTTCACTCGTTTGAGTTTCATTATGCCTTACATTAAAATTTGGTTCTTTTTGACACCTTGCTCTATACTGACACTTGGTCCTTCACTGATATTCAGTGCCTCATTGGACATTTGCCCCATCACAGACATCTAGTCCCTCACGGTCATCCAATTTCTCCTGTACACCTTGCCCCCCTCCGTCACCGCGTCCCACACCAGCCACTTGTCGTTCATTGACATTCTGCCCTGCATCATTTCCTAAAATGATATTCTGTCCCCCACTGACATTATATCCTACTGTGGTATTTTGTCCTCCACTATCATATATATATGTATATTTAATCTATCTATATATCTATATATATATATATATATATATATATATATATATGTATATTATACATATTATATATATATATACATATATATATATATATATACACATACACAGTATTAGTATGTATATGTATATTATATATATAATATATATATATATATAGTATATATATACATACACACAGTATTGTATGTATATGTATATTATGTATATATATATATATGTATATGTATATTATATATACAGTATATATATATATATATATATGTACATACACAGTATTTGTATGTATATATATATATATTATATATATATATACAGTATTTATATATATATATATATATTATATATATATATATATATATATATAAGTATATATATTGTATTTATATATACATGTATATATATATATATATATATATATAATATTTATACATATATGTATATATATATACATATATACATATATACATATAACATATATACATATATATGTATACATATATATATATATATATATATATGTATATTTATATATACATTATATGATATATTATATATATACATATATACATATATATGTATGCATATATATTTGTGTATATCTAGTATATATATATATATATATATATTATATATATATATTACATATTTGTATATATGTATACACAGACCTATATATATATATATATATATATATTTATATATATATATTATATATATATATATATATATATATATATATATATATATATATATAACCTCAATATGTTAGAAACATTAACGAAATGAGACAACGTAAGCTCTCTTCCCTCCTAAATACCAGATATCGGAACCAAGGAAAGGAGCGTCAAACATACGATAGTTATCACCATAAAAGTGGAGGGACGCACAAAGAGCCTTCATATGTTTCGTCAAACAATGGCCCGACCGACATTAAAAGGTCTTCCCCATTTCACACCTGTTCCTCGCTATCAAAATTCGTTTTACCTAAATCGACATAATATCCTGGAATGGAATATTGACTGCGTAAAGGTTATGCAGGATGTATCTTTAAGGGTTAGCACATTTCTTTTCTTCTTCCAACTTTCGATTCATCGATGGCACAGCCTATCTCCAGAACTTTTTCTCCCGTCGTAAAATCATGAATGCAAATCATTTTGATTTGTCAACAATGTACAAAGAATGTCATTCAACGTATGAGACTCCTTCACGGAAGCTGTGGGCTGCTAATCTTTTCCCAACAGTCTGAGGAATAATAGCCCAATGTGATAACGCCTTTAAGAGGGCTAAGTGACACCCCTACGGCCTAGAGCTACGCATATTTATTTATTATTATTATCATTTTTTTTGGGGGGGAGGGTTCTGCACAGAGAAGAATACAGATAAGTTTTATCTTTTGCTCTTCGTCCAGTTCTGTTATATTTTTTCTTTTCCTGAGTCAAAGATAGAAGCGCTGGTTATTGGCGATGAAGTACAAAAATTCCTTAGCAAGGGACGTACTAAGACTGCAAAATTCGGCACTTTTTTTAATATCACTATAATTTCTATTCTTATTAATACTAAAACATTTGAGGTCGGCATGAACAAAATACAATATGCATTCTTCATGTTTTATTGATTGTCTGAAGTTGAATGATAAACCTTTGAGGTTGACCGTGATGGAATACTATATTTTTTTCACTGCTTGACTGAAACTAAATGGTGAAACCTTTGAGGCTTTAGAAGTTTTGTCAATGTATAAATCTGGGTCATTGACTCCTACATCATCTCTTGAGATCATGAAAGACACGTGTCAGATAATAGTAAGAGAGAGAGAGAGAGGAGAGGAGAGAGAGAGAGAGAGAGAGAGAGAGAGAGAGATAGATACACAGGCAGGCAGACAGATAGATAGATAGATAGATAGATAGATAAATAGATAGATAGATAGATAGATAGATAGATAGATAGATAGATAGATAGATAGATAGATAGATAGTTAGATAGGTAAATAGATAGATAGATAGATAGATAGAGAGAGAGAGAGAGAGAGAGAGAGAGAGAGAGAGAGAGAGAGAGAGAGAGAGAGAGAGAGAGAGAGAGAGAGAGAGAGAGAGAGAGAGAGAGAGAGAGAGAGAGAGAGAGAGAGAGAGAGAGAGAGAGAGAGAGAGAGAGAGAGAGAGAGAGAGAGAGAGAGAGAGAGAGAGAGAGAAACATATTTAAAAAAAATGAAACAAGAAAAATTAAACTATGAAATAAAGCTGGTATGGGAAGACTCAAGGAAATGGTTGGAAGAGCAACAGTGGCCAACTGGGATATTTATTGTGATAAAGAATAATTGGCATCTGGATGAGAGAGGAAAGATTGTGGAAGATTTCATGATACTGTTGCTGCATTTGAGAACTCGCGCATCTTCACACGACACATAACAACAATAACAAATACTAATGGACACCTAAGTCTGGGGCCACAAGTCTCGATGTAATGAAGCTAACTGAGGATGTTTCAGTTCATGGAAGCCTTTCTTAGCTAAGGTGGGGCAATGACCAGTTTGCTTTTGCTCAACGTTGGGAAGCTGGTTCAGTCACCGACAAAATGCCCATGCTGCAGGTAGTACTCAGTAATGTGGTCTCTATAGCGACAACAGCACCTCACTTAACATACATGTATATGTATATATATATATGCGTCTGTATGTGTATATGTTTATATGCGTGTGTGTGCGTATATGTATATGTTTATGCATATATGTGTATATATGTATACATGCATACAAAAATTTATGCCTGTATATATAATATGTATGTATGTATGCATGCATGTATGTATGTATGTATGTATGTATGCATGCATGTATGTATGTATGCATGCATATATATATATTTATATGTATGTATGTATGCATGTATGTATGTATGTACATATGTATGTATATATGTATACGTGTATGCATGTGTGAAGGGATATTCTTATACTAAAGTAGAAAGACTTTTGGGTGGAGAAAGAGAGAGAGAGAGAGAGAGAGAGAGAGAGAGAGAGAGAGAGAGAGAGAGAGAGAGAGAGAGAGAGAGAGAGAGAGAGAGAGAGAGAGAGAGAGAGAGAGAGAGAGAGAGAGAAAGAGAGAGAAAGAGAGAAGAGAAGAGATAGCAAAGATTTAGATTAATCCGTGTAGGAGCTGTCTGAGAGAAAGAATTGAATCATGGATTGTTAGAGTTCCAATCATGATTCCTAATCACTTGACCATTGTCCTCTCTTTTTTATATATATATTTTTTTCATTTATTTCCTTTTTGAACATATCTGTTTTCCTTACAATTCTGTGTCTCAATTCCGTTTTTTATTTTTGTTATAATTATTTTTTCTTTCTTTTCGTTTCATTTTTTATTGTTTTCTTTTCCTTCTTTATTCCTTTTTTCTTTCTTTCTTTCATTTTTTACTTGTTTTGGTAATTATATTTTTCCTTATTCCTCTGCGTATTTCTATTTCTTAGGGGATGGTTACACTAAAAAAAAAAAAAAAAATTCATATCGTATATCCGTTCTATTATCCTTCTTTAACCGCCTCTATGACTTGATCTCCTCAGTCACCGTGGAATGAAACTCGGGACATTGTTTTATTCATCCTAATTATTATCATCTTTCTTCTGTGTTTCCGTTTTTACTCTATTCATGTTCCTTCAAGCATTTACTGTGTACATTTTCTGTATCTTTCATTTCTTCTATTCTTGACTTTCCTTGTTTCTTCATTTCTTCCTCCACGTTTTCTTTGTCTCTTGCATTTCCTCGACGCCTTGAAGGTTGCCAACTCGTTCATTTTCTGCGTTTTCTTTCGCTAACTCGTCTTTCTTTTATTCCTATCTCATTCTCCTGCCAAATTCAATTTTTTTGCCCGTACCTCTCCTTCTCTTAACACATTTACAAAGCAACACAATTTTCCTTTCTTTCCCAAACTCCGCCCCGACTCCAAAAGGAAAGGATGAATATCGACACAAAAGGTTTGAATTTGAATTTAAAGATTTGAATTTAACTGCAACGGTTATAACCGCCATTTCATATTTGCGACTCGATTGTAAAAGCTTTGTTGAACAGGTATGAACAGATACAGTTACTGGATTCAAAAGCGAAGAATAGATTCTATGTTTTAAGGAAAAAGAGCAGCACGGAAGGAAGGATGTGGGAATGGAGGTGAAAATGTGGAGAAAAAAAGAGAAGAAAAGAGAAGAGAGAGAGAGAGAGAAAGAGAGAAAGTGAGGAAGAGAAAAGAAAGAGGAAAGAAGAGAAGAGAGAGAAAAGAAAAGGGGAGAGAA
>NC_134805.1:37564864-37567364 GCF_046742065.1 Oratosquilla oratoria | reverse complement strand
GAATATAGATTTAAAATGTTTGATCATAATTTCAGCCATTTCTACATCAACTATATATTCATTATTTCCTTCGTGTTTATCTTTTAGTTCGTCATTTACACACCTGTAGAGGAGTTAGGTTGGTCCTTGTATTTTTCTATTATGTCTTTTTCATAGTTTCTTTTTTCTTCCCTATGTATGTTTACATATTTGTTTTTTAGTTTGATGTATATTTGCCTTTTTTTTTGTCTTTTTTCCATCTTTTCCAGGCTTTGTCTCTCCTATCTTTAGCTTCACTACACGTTTTGTTATACCAACACTTTATGTATACCCGTTTTTGTTTCTTCTTTGCCATGTATTTATCTGTTTCCTCCCTGTAATTTTCTTTTAATATGTTCTATTTCTCTTCCATTTTGTATGTATCTTTGTATGTATGTATGTATGTATGTATGTATGTATGTATGTATGTATGTATGTATGTATGTATGTATGTATGTATATATGTATGTATGTATGTATGTATGTATTTACGTATGTATGTACGTACAGTATGTATGTGTGTATGTATATATGTATGTATGCATGTTTATATGTATGTATGTAAACTGTGTTTCTCGCTTTATTGCAGATCGTAATTTTGTTAATAACTTGAATGATATCAACAATAAAAGTTTGAAATTTTGCACACTGTGAGAGTACTCCTAAAAAGGTAAGCCACCAAAAATTTTTCAAATCTATACGATATGTTCTAAGTTATAGGCATTTATGTATTTTGGAGTCATATTTACTGTTTCTCGCTTTATTGCAGGTTTGTGAAAATGCCCAGAAATGTACGATTGACTGCTACTGAAAAGCAAAGGATTGTAGCAGGCCTTGCAGAAGGACTGACTCTTCTGGATTTAGCCAAGGAACTGGGAAGGGACAAGAGAACCTTGGCTTCTTTTGTGGAGAAGCCCAGCACCACACCAAGGAAAGATAAGGGCACCAGAAGAAGCATTTCCCTTCGTGATATGCAAAAAATACACAGGCAGGTCAATAGGGAACCCAATGGCACCAGTGCCTCCATTTATGCAAAACCTGGCGTTGATCCGATGTCCAGAAAGACCAGATGCAGTGTCTTGAATGAGATGGCCAGGAACGTGAAGCCCATTTCCAGACCTCCCTTAAACAGAACTCACATGGAAAAACATATTGCGTGGGCAGAAAAATACATGAAAACAAACTTCCAACAGGTCTTATTCACAGATGAAGCCAGAGCCACACTTGATGGTCCGGATGGATGGGCTAAAGTTTGGAGTCCTACTGGAGCTGCTATTCCACATCGGGTTCGTCGCCAACAAGGAGGTGGGGGAGTTATGTTTTGGGCGGGTATCATAGGAGATACATTGGTTGGACCTTTCCGAGTGCCAGAAGGTGTGAAGCTCACAAGCCAAGCATACATATCGTTTTTGGATGAGCATTTGTCCCCTTGGTTGTACGACCTGCCTTTACTTCGTCGACGTCAGCTAATTTTTATGCACGACAATGCTCCATCTCATGCAGCAAAGGCCACGACTTCCTTCCTCGCATCTCTGGGCATCAAGGGAGAGACTCTCATGACTTGGCCGCCTTGTTCTCCTGACTTAAACCCGATTGAGCAGCTTTGGTCAATTTTGAAGAGGGAGGTTTATGAGGGAGGACAACAATTTACCTCAAAAGATGCCCTCTGGAATAAAATTGTTGCCGTTGCTAGTACCATAAAACCTTCTCAAATCAAGAGATTGACTTCATCTGTTGATAGCAGACTGCTGAGGGTAATTTCAAGGAATGGGAGTTATGTTGATAAATGATTTGATTTTGTGGAATATATCTAGTGAATTCTTCCTTACATGTCATTAATTTTGTTACTTATGATTTGATATATTGTATCAAATAAACCTGTTAAGCTAAATTGGGATTTCAATGCCTTTATATTGCATTTTTACAAACCTGCAATAAAGCGAGAAACAGTGAATATGACTCCAAAATACATAAATGCCTATAACTTAGAACATATCGTATAGATTTGAAAAATATTTTGGTGGCTTACCTTTTTAGGAGTACTCTCACAGTGTGCAAAATTTCAAACTTTTATTATTGATATCATTCAAGTTATTAAAAATATTACGATCTGCAATAAAGCGAGAAACACAGTTTATATACCTACGTATGTATGTATATATATATGTATGTATGTATGTATGTATGTATGTATGTATGTATGTATGTATATACTGTATGTATGTATATATGTATGTATGTATGTATGTATGTATGTATGTATATAAGTATGTATGTGTGTATGTATGTATGTATGTATGTATGTATGTATGTATCTATGTATGTATGTATGTATGTATGATAGTACGTGTATGCATGTACGTATGTACGTATGTGTGTATGTAAGTATGTATGTATGTATGTATGTATGTATGTATGTATGTATGTATGTATGTATGTATGTATGAATGTATGTAGACTGACGTTTTAAAAAAAAATCGTG
>NC_134805.1:37554864-37559864 GCF_046742065.1 Oratosquilla oratoria | reverse complement strand
AGAATATGTCGTGCGTGTTTAATTATATCATGTATATGAAATTAAATAAAAAATCAAAAGTGCATTAGCTTATCTCACTTGTTCTCGCGGAACCCTTAGGGACCTTTTGCGGAACCTTAGGGTTCCGGGGAACCTTGGATGAGAAACGCTGCCTTAAGGTGAAAAGATTACGCTAGGAGAGGCGTGAAGATGGCGTCACACTAGGCCAGCATGCTACTTGCTTTTTCTACTTTATTTGAGTAGAAACTACTTCCGTTACAATATTCTAGATTTCCGTGAGAACATTTCAAACATGTGTCTAACATTCGTATTCTAGATATAACTTCTCTTAGCTCGTCGTTCAGTTTCTGACTTAATGACTCAAGAGTAATTTGACATAAAATTGACATAATTTGGAATAAACTTAGTAGCCATGTAGTAAGCGCTGAAACTATCAGTTGTTTTAAGAAACGCTTAGACAACTTTATGGATGGGGATGACAGGTGGTGATGGATACGGAACTGCCTAGTGTAGGCCTTATGGTCTCTTGCAGTCTCCTCCATTCTTATGACGTTTGGAAATTTGAAAAACGAAATATCGTAACCTGAGTCGTTTCTCCTCAAAGTAGCAAAAACGAGTAGCATGCTATCCAGAAATGTTTACTGTGTCGAAATCTTAAGTGTATCCAGCCTGACATGGTACTTGATCTCAGTGCCTTGCGTCTATCACAAAACGTTTAAAAAATATTTTCTACAAGACTTTTTTTTTTTTTTTTTTTGCATTTCTGGTTTTTCCTCATTTGCAAGGTCTTCGGATTTACTTATATTGGGGACGTTTTGATAAAAAATAAATAAAAAAGATTTTTGGTTGCTTGCGCGGGTAAATGAGAGATTCATAATTATCTTGGTTTCTGAGACTCCGGAAAGGTGCTGACTCAAATTTCGGCTCAAGTCTCCGGTTTGTATTTTTTCTTCTTTAAGAAATTTCGAAGGACGTTCTTCTTGTGGAGGAAAATTCTCAAACCAACTGCGCAGAGGAAGAATCAAAATTTGGGCTTCCATGCGCGTTTCTAGTTTTATCCTTTCTAGCTTCTAACACCAATAGCTTTTTCTAGATAGTTTCTAACACCCACCCTCTCTAAGAGGTATATTTACCTAATTATAGTATATAGGAGAGGAACAACGCTCGTGGGGCCCTGTATGTATGTGTATGTGTGTGTGTGTGTGTGTGTGTGTGTGTGTGTGTGTGTGTGTGTGTGTGTGTGTGTGTGTGTGTGTGTGTGTGTGTGTGTTTGTGTGAGTACATACAAACCCGCATTTGATTCCTAAAGCTTATCGGTGACTACTTGTCTTGAAAGCCTAAATACACAGGGCAAAAGTGATAATTCAGACCTCAGCTAAAAGTAATTTGGTGTAGGTTCTTCTTTTCTCAATTTTTAGGCCCTGTTCACACTAACGGTTTGAACCGCGCGGAAGCAGCAGCGGTATCACATAATCAAGGAAACACTGGGCGGTTGTGTGTGAACGTCTCCATTGTCTTACACTGTAACTGAACCGCTAGTGTGAACATGGCCTTAGCGCTTATCTACCTTGCTTTGAGTCTTACCTCCTCTCCCTCCCTCCCCCACTCTCCCGGGGTCTCGCCTCCTCTCCCTCCCTCCCCCACCCTCCCGGGCTCTCGCCTCCTCTCCCTCCCTCCCTCACTCTCCCACGATCTTCCTCAAGCGTGATGACAAACGACACATCACCTCGAAGTCTGATGTCATTTCGTCACTGTTACTGTCTCTGGGTCCCACGCTCGCGTCACTCCCGTCTTGATTATCACGTCATGAGCCCCTGAGCTGAGCTCCTTGTCCCTGTCCTCGTCCCTGTCCTCGTCCCTACTCCCTGTCTCCCTTCTTGTCCTCATCTTGTCCTCGTCCTCCTCCCTGTCTTCCTTTCTGTCCATCTCCCTGTCTCGTGTCTCCGTTCTTGTCTTTCGTTTTGTCCTCATCCTCATCCCCATCCTCGTCCCTATGTCCTGCCTCAGTTATTTTCTTCATCTTGTCCTCTTCCTCATCCCTATTCCGTGCCTCCGTCCTTGTCTTTCTCTTGTCCTCCTCCTCCTCCTCCTCCTCCCTATCCCCTGCATCCGTTCTTGTCTTCGTCTTGTCCTCATCCTTGTCCTCATTCCTGTCCTTCCTGTCCTCGTCTCTGTTCCCTGACCTCGTGCTCGTCCTTGTCCTAGTCTCTGTCCTCCTACCTGTCCCATGCCTCCATTCTTGTCTCCACCTTGTCCCCGTCCCCCTCCCTGTCTTCCTTCCTGTCCTCCTCCCTGTCTTCTTCTCTTTCCTCCTCCCTGTTCCCTATCTCCGTTCTTGTCTTCATTTTGTCCTCGTCCTCAACCCTGTCCTCGTCCCTGTGTCCTATCTCCGTTCTTGTCTTCGTCTTGTCCTCGTCCTCCTCCCTGTCCTCTTCCGTGTACTCTATCTTCATTCTTGTCTTCGTCTTGTCCTCGTGCTCATCAAACATCCTTGTCAACCTTTCAATCCTCATCTTTGTCCTCTTCACGTCTGTGTCCTCGTCGAGTATTATTCTTTGTCTTCCTCCTCGATCTTGTCCTCGTACTCGTCTTCACTCACGTCCTCCTCCTTGGCCCTACTCTCCTCCTTGGGTTGTGTCTTCTTTCTTGACGTTTTAGTCTTGGTGTCTTACGCTGGTCGAGGAGGCTCGCTGGGTGAGGAGACTATCACACTGGGATTTTGTCCCTCCGACTTCCGATTAATCGGCGGTACCGCTCACCTCCAGGAGTTTTTCCTTCGTAAAATAACTATGCCAAACTATTTTGTTGTAAAAAATAGATAGATAAATAAATAATAAATAGAAATGAATAATTAAAAAATAAAATAAAAAAGAACATAGAATATCACTGGATATGCTGTTGGAAATCTGAGGAAAAATGGCTTAGTATGATAACGCCTTTAGAGCGTCGCTATTTGCGACGGAGGTCGAGGTAACGGCAGTTCGAACTCTGCCTCCAGCGAGTTGGACCAAGGGTACGGTTCATTAAATGCCACGCTACAAAGTCCTCTGTAAGGGGCACCGTGATAGCCTCCTAATAATGTGGATTTCGCGACGTTAGACCATATCATCATCACATTCTGTGTTTCAAGCCGATTTTCTTTTCATTGCTTTTGCCGTTACGTTTTTCTTGTACGGAAGCGGATAAGGGGTATATTGATTTTGTCTTTACGTTCTTCTTGTACTCAAACGGACACGGTCATATTATGCTGGAACAAAGCCAGAAAAAACATTTGACTTTGTTGAGCGTTTGATATAGTTCCATATATAGTAGTCGCCTTATCATCAAAGTGATTTTTTGTCAACAAAACTGTACAGTAACAAAGGAAGTTCAAGTGTATATGTCCGTAATATTACTACAGATGGATTCACTTGTAAGCACCACTCTCTTTCTCTCTCTCTCTCTCTCTCTCTCTCTCTCTCTCTCTCTCTCTCTCTCTCTCTCTCTCTCTCTCTCTCTCTCTCTCTCTCTCTCTCTTAATCTCTATCTCTCTTTCTTTCCGTTTTTGTCTGTCATCTTCTTTGCCTTCTTCTTCCTCTTCTTTTTCATCATCATTAACACTGCTTCCATCATCATCATTATGAGGACATGCCCTCTCTTCCCCCCCACTACCTCTTCCTCCTCCTCCTCCCCTTCTCCTCCTCCTTTCTCTCAATCCTCTCTTCCTTTTGCTCCTCCTCCTCATTCTGTTCCTCATCATTTTACTTTTTCACCTACTCCTCCTCCTCCTTCTCCTCCTCTTCCTCCTCCTCCTCCTCTTCCTCCTCCTCATTTTCATAGTCTTTCTTCTCCTCCTCCTTCTCCTTTTTATAATCTTTCTTCTCCTCCTCCTTCTCCTTTTTCTCTTCCTTATCATTTTACTTTTTCGACTCCTCCTCCTTTTCCTAGTTTTTCCTTCTCCTCCTCCTCCTCCTTTTTCTCTTCCTCATTATTTTACTTTTCCTACTTGTCCTACCATTCCTCCTCCTCCTCCTCCTCTTATTTTTGGTTCTCCTCCTCCTCCTCCTGCCCTCTTCCTCATCACCCTCTACTCTGGCACCTCTTACCGTAGCCCTCAACCTCCACTCGAGGCTCTCTTGGGGCAAGAGCCTCAAAGACGCCTCCGCGCGAAGTTGAGGGGGTTTGGTAGATGGCGACCTCCCTCCCCCCTCCCCCCCCCTTTTTTTCGTGTTGTCTAACTGGGTGTATATTTACATTATATCCCCGGCCTTCTCCGTATTTCATCCCTTTGTGTTTATTGTGAACTTATCACGATACGGTATCGGCGATCAGAGCCTAAAAAAAAAAAAAAAAAAAAAAAAAAAAAAAAATATATATATATATATATATATATATAAATATATATATATATATACATATACATATATATATATATATATATATATATATATATATAAAAAGTATATATATATGTATATATACTACCCCTAATTTCAACTGCTCTCCTGAAACCTCTCATTCACCACATCTATGACTCCAAGGATAGAAGCGCTGGTTACTGCCATTACGATTCACCTGGCCCAACCATCAACACGCGTTTTACCTGTTGTAATGATAACATTGAACATTCCTTGTAATATTGTATATTTATGATTGTATATTGATTATGTATTTATACTGTATCTCAAATGTATTATCAAATGTGACAACCAAGCGTTCATACCAAGCGCGGGGCTGTGATTTTCCCGCAAAGTCTGAGCTTGGTGGCGTGGCTTGGCGTCAAAAGCAGTGTTGGTTCTGCCTCCAAAGTGGCCGTACACTTGTCTTTGTTGTGCTAACCAATTTAAGTATTTAACTCAAATTCGTTTAATTAGCCACCCTATAACACTGCGTTTAATCGAATTTGGATCGAGATATTATTTTGTCCCTTTGACTAAAAAGTGGAAGACGGGAGTTTCTCTGCACTGAATAAAATCGCCTGGCGGCAACTAGAGGAAGAGACTAAAGTCATAAGACTTTTT
>NC_134805.1:37534864-37542364 GCF_046742065.1 Oratosquilla oratoria | reverse complement strand
AATTTATCTCATCTTATCTATTTACCTTGTGTATTGTAAGGGTACTGCACGACAATTTCTGAGCTAATTCAGAGGTGCGGCCCCAAGTTGTTTCATCCGGAACTGTTCTGTGGCTGCACACTAAGCATTTCTCGCTAACATGCTACTTGGTTTTGCTACTTGGTTTGAATAGAAAAGACCTCGGTTATGATCTTTTGTTTTTCGAATTTCCATATGTAAAATTACTCTTGCGTCATATTGTTGTGAGATGCTGGATGGCGAATTAAGTGAAGTTAAATCTATGCGATTGTTATAAACATTATTGAGGATGTTCATACAAAAGTTGTAACCAAAGTCATTTCTTCTCAAAACGAAGTAGGAAGAGCATGTAGCATGTTTGTCTAGTGTGTCGCCATCTTTGCTATTCTCACGCTATACACAGCAAAACAAATTGCCGCTAATTTATCTTACCACCAAATGTTCTCAAGTTATCTTAGTCTGGATATAGGCGGGATTCTTTGTAATCTCTTTTGCTGGTACGATTATCGTTGAATGATGATCGTTCATGGCTCAATGAAAATCGTCAAACGATTGTCTAGAGCACCAATTCTTTGTCTTTAAATGGGATCGTTTAACTTCCTGCTTCAAAGTATGGAGCTGAACATTTTAACGGAACCTACCAACGCGCTTACTTAAATATGAATCCAAGTAGTAGGATGCACATCACCTACTATTGGAAGAGAGCAAACTGTACTATCATTGTCGTTCGAGAATATTTGGTACCGCGGGTCTAAGCTTTACCCGACAAAGATACGAAACTACCGAGAACGAATCGTCTTGTACAAGTCTTAAGTGCATAGCGATTCGAACTATTTTGTCAACACAGCCAACAAGGTCAACCGCACAAGGAAATTGTCGCTTAATTGATCGTTTAGGTTAATGGAGAAATTGAGGAAACCAAACTAGTTTTACTTGCGTGGTTGGGGAAGTACGTCATTGTATAAATAGATTGTTTTCAATATTACATGATTACAAAGGCATTTTGAAGCTAGCAATAGATTTGTATTTAGATTCTTTCATAAACCAATACTTTTTTCAACGAGTTAAAACATCTTTATTAAGAATAATTATACCATTGATATAAAGATGTTTACTTGCGGCGAGGTCGAGGTGACGGCGGTTCGAGCTTTGCCGCCAGCGAGTTGGACCAAGGGCATGGTTTATTAAACTCTACGTTAAAGAGTCCTCTGAAAGGGACACCGTCCTAGCCTCCTGATAGGGGGGGATGGTGACGTTCTGGAGGTGAATGAAATAGCATGGCGGCAGCCAGAGTGGAAATAAAAGTACTAACGGGTACTACACATCTACAGTTTCACTTCAGTTCAGTAGGACGCGGGCCCGAGTTCGATTCCTAAGGCTCTTTTCACACTGGTTTGAACAGCGCAGATACAGTAGTGGTACCGCATAGTCAAGAAAAAAATTGCGCGGTTGTGTGAAGCGTCGGACATTTTGATTAAACACTGAATGTGATTGAGTGCTGGTTTCAATCAATATTTCAAAACCAGTTGATATCATGTTGGCGACTTAGAGGGTGAACGATTGAACGAACGAGAGTGTGTGTGTGTGTGTGTGTGTGTGTGTGTGTGTGTGTGTGTATTCACTTGGTCTTTGGTCTTTGGATCACGTGTTGGACTCGTGATCGATAGCTATTTCCATCCTGAGAGTGTGTGTGTGTGTGTGTGTGTGTGTGTGTGTGTGTGTGAGTGTGTGTGTGTGAGAGTGTATTTGTGAGTGTGCGTGAGTGTGAGTGTGTGTGTGAATGTGTGAGTGTGTGTGTGAGTGTAAGTGTGCATGAGTGTGTACGAATGTGTGTGTGTGTGTGTGTGTGTGTGTGTGTGTTATGGGGGCACGGTGAGGTGGAAGGAGAGATAGGGAGGGTGATAAATGGGAGAGTACGGAGGAGGGAGAGAAGGAGAGTGCGTCACAAGTAAGAATCAGGGGAGAGAGAATCGGGGAGAGAAAATAAGGGAGAGAAAATCGGGGAGAGAGACGTCGAGAGAAGGAGAGAGACGGAGAGAGACGGAAGAGAATGAGCTTATGTGAACATTTTCAAAGACAATGGTGCAAAGCAAGGCGGTTGGCTCACGTTCTTTCGACAAATGCGCACACGCACAGCACACACAGACACACGCACACACACACACACACACACACACACACACACACACACACACACACACACACACACACACACACACACACACAAAGACACACACACACACACACACACACACACACACACACACACACACACACACACACACACACACACACACACACACACACACACACACACACACACACACACACACACACACACACACACACACACACACACACACACACACACACACACACACACACACACACACACACACACACACACAACTCGATGGCGCAGTTGGTAGAGTTCTCGGCTGCCACTACGGCGGTCCGGGTTTGGATCCCGCCCAGGGCTGAAATAATTTTAGTATCGCTGCCCTGCGGGTTATTACTCCAACTCTCGTGAGCGGGAAGTTGGGTGTGTGTGTGTGTGTGTGCGGCACGCATACACGCACGGACACACGTACACACGCACGGACACACGTACACACGCATGGACACACGCACACACGCACGGACACACGCACACACGCACGCACATACGTACCCACATACACACATTCAGTCCTTTTCATTAACACTAATGAAAACAAATCCATGTCATATTTTCGCTTCATTCTTTCGTGTCTGTGAAACTTTTATATAATTTTTAGTTCCATCAGGTCATGTGTAAACAAAAATATCCATATTAACAGAAGTCTACATTTGAATTACTCCAAGCGAGGTAAAAATAAATCAATAAACAAACAAAATCCAAAGAAACTTGAGTTAGATGAACAATATAATAACGCAATTTTAAATGTATACGGGTAGCAATATATATATATATATATATATATATATATATATATACATATATATATATATATATATATACATATATATATATATATTAACACAGAAGAATACAAGAATGGGATGAAGTTTTCTTAACTACAAAAAAAAAAAAAAATGAGCTCTAATGACGAGATGTTCTCATATACAACACAAGCCGTGTCTTCGTAGATAATAGTATAAGTACTTAGCTTTCCTTTCCTCTAAGGATTATTTTTTCTAAGAGAATATATATTGTGTAGAAAAAACACGTCATTGAAACTAGTGATGTAGTGAATAAATCTAGAACCTCGATGTAGAATTAACAAAGGATTACAAAGGCGGAGCATACCAGCAGGTGGCCTTTTGGTCCATATCTAGGTCGGATGCGAAAAAAAATCATAAGTAAATAAATGAATAAATAAATGAATAAATAAAAACTATAATAATGTAAATAATAAATAAAATACATAAATAAATGCATAGGTATAGTTAAATGATAAGCAAACAGGTAAATGGTAAATAATAATAAATTGATATCTAACTAATAAGTGAGAATCTAGCAAATAATAAGCAAAGGATAACAAAACAAATAAACAAATTATATAAAATAAATTATAGTCATAACAGCATCTTGCTTAGGTGCTTATCTAAATGATTCTTAAAGCTTCGAACTGAAGTACATTGGACTGCCTCTCCAGGAAGTTTATTCCATTCATTAACTACACGGTTGGCAAAGTTGTTTCTATCCACTTCCAAATTAAATCTATTTCCAGACAGTTTGAGACCATTGTTTCTTGTCTGATTCTCATTTAGTGTGAAATTTTTGTTAATTCCCTTTAGGATCTTAAAGACCTGTATCAAGTCACCTCTGAGTCTACGCTTTTTTTTTAAGGAAAACGGATTCATATGTTTAGTCGATTTTCGTGTGATTCTTTTTTAATATTTGGAATAAGTTTTGTGGCTCGCTGTTGTACTTTTTCCAATCTGTCAGTCTTTAATGAGATTCGGTGACCATACGGAAACAGCATATTCCAAATGTGGACGAACTAACGATTTATATAGCTTATTAGTGAGTGATGGACTTTTGAAGTCAAAAGATCGCGCAATCAGTCCTAGGATCTTATTTGCTTTCTCAGAGGCTGAAATACACTGCTTAGATGAAGAGATAGTTACTGATAATTAAGCCGTGATCCTTTTCACTATCCACTTTTGAAAACTAATTTCCAAATAACTTGTAATCATACTTACTGTTATTTTTATCTATGTGCATTACCTTGCATTTACTTGTCTTAAATTTCATTAGCCACTTTTCAGACAATTGATATGATTTATCTAAATCTTCTTGAATATATAATTGATTTAAGTGATCACTTACCATTCCGAACAGTTTTGTATCCTCAGCAAATTTGGAAACGATAGATTTTAGTCCGTGGTCTATATCATTTATATATACTATGAATAGAAGTGGCCCAAGAACGGAACCCTGAGGAACTCCACTCTTAAAAAATTTCCATCCAGAAGTTTTTCCATTTAAAACAACTGTTTTCGATCATTCAACCAATTACTAGTCCAACTTAATAGGCTATCTTTTATTCCGTGTGAAGCTAATATAGTAAGTAGTCTTTCGTGTGGGACGGTATCAAAAGCTTTTGCAAAGTCTAGATATATTAAATCTATCTTGTTTCTTTTGTCATAATTCGAGATAACTGTGTTGTAGAATTCGAGTAAGTTAGTTACGCAAGAACCTTTCCATCTGAAACCATGCTGGCTATCATTTATCAAACATTGACTTTCTAAATGATGTTCGATAGCATCTCTGATTATAGTTTCCATCTTTTTTCTTACGATTGAAGTCAAACTTATAGGTCTGTAGTTATCTGGATTCTTTTTGTCACCTTTTTTGAATATGGGAGTAATGTTAGCTAGCTTCCATTCTCTTGGGACATCTCCGGATATGATGGATTTCTTGAAAACAATTTCTAATGGAACAACAATCTTATTTTTAATTTCCTTTATGATTCTTGGATGCCAACCGTCAGGCCCTGGTGTTTCATTAACTTTGAGTTTCTCTATATAGCTTTTGATTTTTTCTTTTGTTATATTTACCGTAGTAAGTTTACCCTAGACTTTTCACAGGTTTCAATTTGGAGTTCACTTTGAGGTGTTTCGTTTACAAATACTGAGCTAAAGTAATTGTTTAAAATATCACACATTCCTTCATTTGAATATTCAAGTTGACCGTCAGCAGATAATAGTGGACCAATGTGATTCCTAACAAACTTTTTATCTCTAATGTAACTATAGAATCCTTTGGGATTATCTTTGGATTAATCAGCGACATTCATTTTGTATTGTTTTCGTTTTTTTATTGTCATTTCTAAATCTTTCTGTATTATTACATAGCTTTTATAGTTATTAGATGCACCCAAGCACTTGTATTTCTTATAAGCCTTTCTCTTTTTAGCAGCATTTTTTTCAGTTTCTTTTTCAAGCCATTTTGGGCGAGCCTGGTTTGGGGGGCGTCTGTCCTTAAACGGGATGTAGGTATAAATCACCTTAGTAAGCGTATTTTGAAACATTTCCCACATCTGATCTACAGGTCTTTCGCTTAATTTTGCCTCTTAATCTGTAAGCTGAAGCTCCTGACGTATTCCTATGAACTGAGCTTTACTGAAATCGGGCATTTAAGGTACACAAGTATCTATTCTAAAATTTGTCAGCAGTTTGAATCGAAGTTGTGATCACTATTTGTAATAGTTTCACCAACCCATCGGTTATCATGTTTTCGTGGCTAGTGATCAATAGATCGAGTATGTTTCCATGTCTGGTTGGCTCTTTTACATGCTGAACTAAGTAATTGTCACCGAGAAAATCAATCAAGCGATTACCTATATGAAGAAAATATAGAAGATAAACATAGAGGTAAATAAGAAATTTAATAAATGAATAATCGAATTTTTCATGGATTAAATCAACGAATCAATACATCAATAAATCGACAGATTAATAATTCAGTTGATAAATAGACAAAAAAATATCAATATAAATATATGAGGATAAATTATTCTAGTGTAGTTGGGTTCAAAAGTCGGCTCTTGATTTTCCAGTATATATGTCTTCAAACTCGTGATACCAAAGGTTATTCCATAATTTTAAATTTCTTATTAATTGATTAGCTATCATTAAGAGAACTTTAATTGTAATTATTATTAATGTAACAATAACGAAGATGATTATTCGCTTGACTTTTTCTTTAATACAACAAAATGCTAATAAGGTATTTATAACATGGGATTAAAATGAGATAAGTATTTAAAGGTGTGTGTGTGTGTGTGTGTGTGTGTGTGTGTGTGTGTGTGTGTGTGTGTTTGCGTGTGTGTGTGTGTGTTTGCGTGTGTGTGTGTGTGTGTGTGTGTGTGTGTGTGCGCGCGCGTGCGTTTCACTTTTTCTTTTTTTCTTTCTCTTTTTCTTTCTCTACCTCTCAATTTCTCTGTCTTCTTCCTCTCTTCTCTCACCTCTCTCTCCTTTCTCATATTTTATGGAATTTAGTAACTCCTCTACGGATCTGATTAACTCTGCATTCTTTTATCAATGGAAAGTAGTTTCCACTCAATTAAGAATTCTGATAACTTTTAACTTCTTCAAGGAAGAAAGAAGCAATGTCTGTTTCCGAAAAAAAAAATTACCTCTATCTCTATATATTTCTTTACCTCTATATATTTCTTTACCTCTATATATTTCTTTACCTCTATATATTTCTTTACCTCTATATATCTCTTTACCTCTATATCCCTCTTTACCTCTATATCCCTCTTTACCTCTATATCCCTCTTTCTCTATATCCCTCTTTACCTCTATATTCCTCTTTATCTCTATATTCCTCTTTATCTCTATACGAGGTCTGTTAAAACAATATGCGGACTGACGTCATAAATCAAAATGTGCTTTATTTAGAAGTTACAGATATGGGTCCCCTTCAAAGTACTCTCCTCCCCAATGCACGCACTTATCCCAATGGTGTTTCCACTTGTTGAAACAGTCCTGGTACGCTTCTTTTGTAATGTCCTTCAGCTCCTTCGTCGCATTTGCCTTAATCTTGGGAACCGTCTCAAATCTTCTTCCTTTTAAGGGTCTTTTGAGTTTGGGGAATAAGAAAAAATTGCAAGGAGCAAGGTCAGGTGAGTAGAGGGGGTGGAGAAGAACAGCGATCGAGTGTTTGGCCAAAAACTCACAAGTTCTGAGGGCTGAATGGGCTGGAGCGTTGTCGTGATGGAAAAACCAGTCGCCACTCCTCCACATTTCCGAGGTCTTTTGCGACAGATGGCGTCCCTCAGACGTTTCAGAACTTTAGTGTAGTAAATCTGATTCACTGTGGAGTCTTCGGGGAGGTACTCGTGGTGAACAACACCCTTAGCATCGAAGAAAACTGTCAGCATCACCTTTGTCTTGGATCGAACTTGGCGAGTTTTTTTGTGTCTGGGGGATGTTTCACTCATCCACTGGGACGATTGGACCTTCGTTTTAATGTCAAAACCATAAACC
>NC_134805.1:37507364-37509864 GCF_046742065.1 Oratosquilla oratoria | reverse complement strand
CTCCTCTCCCCTCCCTCTCTCCTCTCTTCTCACCTCTCCCCTCCCTCCGGTCTCCCTCCTCTCTCATTCTCTCTCTCTCTCTCTCTCTCTCTCTCTCTCTCGCTATATATATATATGTATATATATATATATATATATATATATATATATGTATATGTATATATATATATGTATACGTATATGCATATATATGTATATGCATATATATGTATATGTATATATATATAAATGTACATATATATATATATATATATTTATGTATATACATATATATATATGTATATATATATATATATATATATATATATATTATGTATATACATATATATATGTATATATATGTATATATATATGTATATATATATAATATAAATATATATGTATATCTGTTTCTCATTGTAAGACAATGGAAATAGAGAGAGAAAAAAAAAGAACGGGTACTCGTATGGGGAAGCAGGCAATTTTTTTTTTATATCGGAACTCAACATAGCCTCATGAACTTAAACAACAAAAGAAAGAGAGAAAGGAAATGTATGTATTCACATGATATTTACGTGTCAATAAATTGCCTTTAACTGGTACAGACTAAGCTTTGCAACTTTGCAAAAAACCCTTTGGGCCCTGGACGCGAATAAATTCTCTCTCCATTCGATGTTTACAAGCGTAAATCACACCCAGACATGAGCCGAGTGAGCCCTTCATTTGTCGCAACGAAGAGGGGAACTGGGAGAATGAGGGGAAATGGGAGAATAAGGAGAACTGGGAGAATGAGGGGAACTGTGAGAATGAGGGGAACTGGGAGAATGAGGGGAACTGGGAGAATGAGGGGAACTAGGAGAATGAGGGGAACTGGGAGAATGAGGGGAACTGGGAGAATGAGGGGAGCTGTGAGAATGAGGGGAAGTGGGAGAATGAGGGGAACTGGGAGAATGAGGGGAACTGGTAGAATGCAGGTAAATGTGAGTATGAGGGTAACTGTGAGAATGAGGGTAACTATGAGAATGAGGGTAACTGTGAGAATGAGGGTAACTGTGAGAACGAGGGTAACTGTGAGAATGATGGTAAATGTGAGAATGAGGGTAACTGTGAGAACGAAGGTATCTGGGAACATTAGGGTAACTGTGAGAATGAGGGTAACTGTGAGAATGAGGGTAACTGAAAGAATGAGGGTAACTGTGAGAATGAGGGTAACTGTGAGAATGAGGGTAACTGTGAGAATGAGGGTAACTGTGAGAACGAGGGTAACTGTGAGAACGAGGGTAACTGTAAGAACGAGGGTAACTGTGAGAATGATGGTATCTGGGAAAATTAGGGTAACTGTGAGACTGAGGGTAACTGTGAGGATGAGGGTAACTGTGAGAACGAGGGTAACTGTGATAACGAGGGTAACTGTGAGAATGATGGTAACTGTGAGAATTAGGGTAACTGTGAGAATGAGGGTAACTGTGAGAATGATGGTATCTGGGAAAATTAGGGTAACTGTGAGAATGAGGGTAACTGTGAGAATGGGGGTAACTGTGAGAATGAGGGTAACTGTGAGAATGAGGGTAACTGTGAGAATGAGAATGAGGGTAACTGTGAGAATGATGATATCTGGGAAAATTAGGGTAACTGTGAGAATGAGGGTAACTGTGAGAATGAGGGTAACTTTGAGAACGAGAGTAACTGTGAGAATGAGGGTAACTGTGAGAATGAGGGTAACTGTGAGAATGAGGGTAACTGTGAGAATGAGGGTAACTGTGAGAATGAGGGGAACTGTGAGAATGAGGGGAACTGTGAGAATGAGGGTAACTGTGAGAATGAGGGTAACTGTGAGAATGAGGGGAACTGTGAGAATGAGGGTAACTGTGAGAATGAGGGGAACTGTGAGAATGAGGGGAACTGTGAGAATGAGGGTAACTGTGAGAATGAGGATAACTGTGAGAATGAGGGTAACTGTGAGAATGAGGGTAACTGTGAGAATGAGGGTAACTGTGAGAATGAGGGTAACTGTGAGGATGAGGGTAACTGTGAGGATGAGGGTAACTGTGAGAATGAGGGTAAATGTGAGAATGAGGGTAACTGTGAGAAAAAGATGAACTGGGAAAATTAGAGGAACTAGTGGAGAGAGGGGAACTGGTGCGTGGGAGGGGAAGGTGGAAGAGGTTAGGGGAAGGTGGAAGAGGTTAGGGGAAGGTGGAAGAGGTGAGGGGAAGGTGGAAGAGGTGAGGGGAAGGTGGAAGAGGTGAGGGGAAGGTGGAAGAGGTGAGGGGAAGGTGGAAGAGGGGAAAGGAAGGTGGAAGAGGTTAGGGGAAGATGGAAGAGGTTAGGGGAAGGTGGAAGAGGTGAGGGGAAGGTGGAAGAGGTTAGGGGAAGGTGGAAGAGGTGAGGGGAAGGTGGAAGAGGTGAGGGGAAGGTGGAAGAGGTGAGGTGGAAGGTGGAAGAGGTGAGGGGAAGGTGGAAGAGGTGAGGTGGAAGGTGGAAGAGGTGAAGTGGAAGGTGGAAGAGGTGAGGTGAAAGG